>NW_004525006.1:40333-42446 GCF_000260255.1 Octodon degus
GAGCAAAATGCTATCTCCAGCCTTGAGCCCACACAGAACAAGAGCAGGGGACACTAACTCAGCTGAAATGTATGATATAGCATCAGAAGTAAAGAAGCAATAGCAGAAATGTATAGAGGAACTCAGATCAGAATTAATTCTTGAAATAAAGAAGAAATCTCTGAATTAATAGTATCTGAGGAAAGAATTAAATGCAGAAACATATGGAGGAAACCCAATTGTAAAAATGCTCTACAGTAAAACAATTAATAACTGCTCCAAAAGATGACATTGATAAAAAAATAGAGGATATTAGAAAAATTATGGATTCCTTGAATGAGCAATACAGGAAAGAAATAGATCATATGAGGCAGAACCAAAGACATATACAGGATCTTAAAACCTCAATCAAAAGCCTGAAAAATTTTTGGATGAAAGTGAAGACAGAGTTTCAGATCTTCAAGTTGCTGGTGCAGCTAATGAAAAGGTAAGAAAAGATCTCCTAAAAACAACTAGGATGCAAGAAAAAAATAATACATCACCTGCAAGATGATTCAAAGATGAACAACGTGAGACTAATAGGCATCAATGAGAAAGAAGGAGTCAATGCAAATGATATGAAAAGAATAGAAGCAGAAGTAATAGCAGGAAACTTCCCAAATATAAGGAAACCATCTGACATTCAGGTAACTGAAGCATACAGAATGCCAAATAACTTCAACCCAATTAAAAACACACATAAATTCTATTATCTTGACTATTTAATAGTCAAGATAATAGAATTCAGGCACAAGAATAATATCCTGAAATCTGCTAGAGAAAAGCAGATCACATTCAAAGGAGAACCCATGAGAATTATGGCCGACATCTCTTCACAAACCATGAAGGCAAGAAGAGCATGGAGCAGAGTACTTCAAGTCCTCAATGAAAACAAATTCCAACCCAGATGACTATACCCTGCAAAACTCTTTTTCAAGTTTGGTGGAGAAGTAAAATACTTCCCTGACAAAGAAAAGCTAAAGAATTTCATGAAGAAAAAGCCAACACTACACAGACTACTGAAAGATGTTCTAGAGATGGACCAAAATGATCAGAAGACAGCAGCACCCCAGCCCCGGGACAGTATTTTAAAACATAGTAATAGAAGTAGTATTTGCTTTCTATGGTACTCTAACAAATTAAAAAAAGCTTAGTGGTGTAAAATAGTCTCCATGTATTAGTGGATAATTTTGTGGGTCATAATCTTTCCTAATACAAATATGTTCACTGCCCACAGTCTTTTTTTCCCATAATTTTAGAGAAACAAATAGCAAAGAGACAGTTTCAAATCAAATTGGTAGGACAGTTTCAATAATTAACACATTGCCTACATTCCTCCCAGTGGTTAATTGCTGTACAAGATGGGGACATCATATCCTATTTGCAAGCACCATTAGAACAAATCCTTCTATTCATTAAGAGAATGTAACTATGTATCTATTCTAACCACTTTAAATACACAGATACAAAATGCATATTCATCTGTATCCCCTTTTTTTGTTAAGTTCTGTTATTTGAATATTATATGTGTGTAAACTCAGCAAAATATTCTAGAAGAGTCCAGTAGCCTTTAATAGGATTGGGCCTTCCGCTTGACCGACAATGTCAGAAATTGTTGACCTGACCACCCTACAGCTCAACATAACAGCATGGCTTTACTTCTACTTCCTTTTTATGTTTATGCTGGATGGTTAAGACCAAGGTAAAGGAGGACCTATGTAACAAGAGTTGTAGCTTTTGGGTCTGATAAGGTCAGTGAAATCCCCTCAGGATTTATCCTGACATCCTGTACCTCAGATTGGAGAACATTTGTCAGTGTCAGCCATGTGGATGAGTCACGGCCATTGCTTGGTCAATGTGCTCTCTTGAAAGCCTGAGAGAATGTTTTCTCTCCATGTGACTCTCCTTAGGCACACTCTATATCATCAATCACTTACCTCTTTTGTTGTATGTTATGGGTCGGTGCCGAAAGAAACGACGAGAAGACCTGATGAATGTAGCTTCAGAGGTCTCACTGAGATTAGTCTCTCTCCAAGTGAGCCCAGAGCCTCAGAAGCATCTCACTTTTATTGAGGGGTAAAGCCAGACTAAGGAA
>NW_004525006.1:43143-49114 GCF_000260255.1 Octodon degus
TTATTTGTTGAAACTGTACTTCTGATTTGATTTGAAACTGTCTCATTGTTATCTGTTTATAAATAAAATTTTCAAAAAAATAATAGAGAAAAAGAGAAAAAATGATGGAATCCTTGAATGAGCAATTTAGACAAGAAATAGAATACAGAAAACAGATTCAAAGAGATACACAAGAAATTAAAATCTCAATCACAAACGGCAACACCATTTGAATGAACATTAAGATAGGGTTTCAGATCTTGAAGACACTAATGCAGCTAGTGAAAATCTAAATAAACAGTCTTATGCTGCCCCTCAAACTCCTATAACAAGAAGAGCAAGTCAAACACAAATTCCAAAGAACACAGGAAATTATGAAGACCAACGCTAAAATGAATGCAAAGGAGAGAAGAAAAAGGTTAAAAAATAATTAATTAGTTGAAGAGTTGATCTTTTGGAAGAATAAATATAATTAATAAATTTCTAGCCAACCTCATTGAAAAAATAAAAGAAAAAATTCAAATTCATGCAATGAGAAATGAAAAGGGTGAAATCATTATAGACCCTATACAAATTCAAAAAATTATCAATGCCTATCTCAAAATCTTAACTCTTAGAGAATGGAAAATGCTGAAGAAATGGACATATTCTTAGATAAATATGAGGTATCAATGCCAAGGAAGAAGATATAAATAATCTGAATAACCCAATATAAGCCAATGAAATTAAAAATGTAATTAGGAAAAAACCTGCTCACAAAGAAAATTCCAGGTCCTGATGAATTTACAGCTACATTCTACCAGAAATTTGGGGAGGAGCTAATGCCAACTCTTCTTAAATTCTTCAATGAAATTGAAAGGGAAACAATTCTCCTAAACTCATTCAGAGAGGTAAGTATTACTCTGATACCAAAACCAGTAAAAGACCCAACCATAAAAGAGAACCACATGCCAGTCTCCCTAATAAACATACATGCAAAAATCCTCAACAAAATACTAATGAACAGGATGCAGTAAATCATCATGAACATTATACATCACTGTTATCATTTGTGTATATTTGTCTTCCCAAAGACTCATGCAGTCATGTGTTGGGGAATTATAAAGTTTGAGATTAATTCATGGTCAAGGCTGGGATTATGGGTTTTAGTATTGCTGGGATTATGGGTATGATTACTACACTCAGGCTGTTGCATATAGCCTGAATGCAATTTAAAGATGACAAACTTCATCTCTGTTTCCATTGTTGCCATTAATCCTCTCTTGGCTCTCTTGCTCTTTGCCACCACCATGAAAGGTTGCTCTTTGCCATATGTGACTCTGCCTTGGAGCCACCTGAATATGTATTGAAAACTGCAGTAACAGTGAGCTAAATAAGCCTTTCTTTCCTTCAGCTTTGGTGTTGGGTAATTCTCTTAGCAATGAGAGAAGAGTAACTGAGACAAAATTTGGTAACAAAGAAGTGAGGTTGTTGCTGTGTTTAAACCTAACCATGTGGATTACAGTGTTTTGGCAATGGCTTATGGAAAAAGATAGGAAAAGTTTGAAGATGTTGCCTACAAGTGAAATGCTGGAATAACTTCAACTATTCTGTATGAGAGATTCTGGCATGAGCTCAGAAGACCAGAAGGCAGATAGAAATCCTGCCTGTAAATACCAGACTTGGGGGCTTTCTTTTGGGAAGTACTGCATTGGTTGTTGGACTTCAGATGATTTGTGTTATGGCTTGACAGAAAGTTTGTCTAAATTTTGCTTGTGTCCAGAGAGAGACTTTTTCTGAGACAGATTAAGCAAGTCAGACTGATAAGTGTGGCAAAAGAAATCTCAGAGAAGCCTGATATTGTAACAGTGGCATGGCTGTAGTTGGGGGCTTTTAGCCAGATTTATTTTGAGAATGAAGAGCAAAGAGCCCAATAGGATGATTTAGAATGTTGTAAGTTTGGCCAGAAAGGTGGCTCCAAGAAACCTGTGGACTGCAAAGATACAGCTGAGAGGATCTTTATTGCTGGGAAGGCACAAGAGAATGGAAAGTATTTCCTGTGGGTATCACAGGAGGTAGCAAGTCTCCACCCTTTGCAGCTTCAGAATTGCAAGGAAAATGAATTTTTCCTTGAGGAGAAAGCTGCAGAGCACCACGTTCAAGAATGTTTGCAGTAGCCACACCATGTTCCAAAATGGCACCATCATAGAGAATTAATTCCTTGGAATAATGGTCAGAGTGCCCAGTAATACCTGCACTTGAATCCTACAACCAAGAGAGAAGGAAGCCTGGTGACTTCTCAACCTGGCAGCAGACCTTGACATCATCCATGTGGCATTGGCTTTAGTCACAGTCAGAACACAGGAGTTGTGAAGTTAAGAAGGATTCCACATTAATTTCAGAAGAAGGCTTGGGAGGCCAGGTGGTCTGCCCCTAAGAGGGTAGCTGTGTAAAGCTGTGAGACAGAAGCCTATTCAGTGGAAAGCCTAGAAATTTGGAAAAGCCAGGAACATGGACATCTAAGGGAAAGTGCAAAGAGAGAGCAAAGCTGGTCTAAGAGAGAAGCCATGGAAGTTATCCTCCAAGAGTGCCATGGGGAAAGCTACATGGAGCTCACAATTTGCCACCGGTTGCTTTGGGTGTTCCACAATGACCTACAGAATTTAATGTTTCCCTGCTGGATTTTGGACTTGTGTTGGTACCAATACTTGGAATCCTGCTGTGTGTACCTTTTGGAATAGAGTGTATCTTGTGCTTTGAATGTTGAAAGTGTTTAACTTTCTTTTCACATGGGTAGGGGATCACAGCAAAGAGTTTGCCTTAGATCTTGGAGGACACTTGGGATTTGGACATTTCAGCAATGCTGAAACTGTTGGGACTTTGGCAACTCTTAGAGATGGACTGAAATGCCATTTGAAGAAAGATATGTGCATGAGAGATCCAGTCCTAGACCAGGCCTGGTGAGTGCGTGGGAGAGCTCCCAGCTAGCCTGCACCGGTGGGAACTGTCAGTCCCAGCCCAGGTGCAGCATGGGTGAGACCCTCTTCCACACCCTTGGGATGCCACCCACCACTCCACCATACCCCCTCCCCCACCAACCACGTGAGAGATTCTGCCGTGTTCTAGGGATGCCTAGATCCAGTCCTAGCCCAGGCCGGGTGAGTGTGTGGGACAGCTTTCGGCTACACTGCGCTGGCCAGACCTACCAGTACCAGCCCAGGCACAGCTTGGGTGAGACCTTCTTCCACCCTACTGGGACCCCCTCACCACGCCACAGCATCCCTCACACCCCGACCACCAAGTAGGAATTTCTGCCAATTTCCAGAACTCCCAGATCCAGTCCTAGCCCAGGCCCAGTGACTGTATGGAAGAGCTTCTGGTTACACTGTGTTGGCTGAAACTGCCATTCCCAGGCCAGGCACAGTGTGGATGAAACGTTCTTCCACTCTCTTGGGAATCCTCACCACTCTGTAGCATCCCTCCACCCCTGCCCAGACTATTATATGCTGCAAAACTCTCTTTCAAGATTGATGGAGAAGCGAAATAATTTCATGAAAAAGAACAACTAAAGAATTTCATGATGACAAAGCCAACCCTACACATGCTAGTGAAAGATGTTCTGGAGAAGGACCAATTTGATCAGAACTCCACAAGTGAGATCAGAAGAAAACAACTAAATAGTGCACAGGAAAAAAAGGAGTAAATGACAACAGGTAAATAACATGTCAAATGTAAGTCAATACATCTCAATTCTAACCATTAATGTAAAACGACTAAATTCACCAATTAAGAGAAATAGAATGGCACAGTGGATTAGGAAACAAAATACAACACTATGCTCTATACAAGAAACACGTTTAACTCATAAAGACATTCATAGGCTGAAAGTCAAAGGATGGAACACAATAATACATACCCCAACACCTCAGAAAAAAGCAGGGGTAGCAATCCTATTCTCAGACAGTCTCAACTTCAAACCAACAATAATCAAGCAAAATAAAGAAGGCTACTATATACTGGTTACGGGAAAAATTCAAGAGGAAAAGGTAACACTCATAAATATGTATGCACCAAACACGGGAGCACCCAACTATATAAAGCAAAACTTAATGGCCATGAAAAATCTAATATCCAATACCACAATCTTAAGAGGAGACCATTACAACCCCTTATTGCAAAAAGATAGGTCAACCAGACAAAAATTAGCAAAGAAATAACAGAACTGAACCAGAGCTTGAAACAAATGGACTTGATGGACATATATAGAGTGTGCCATCAATACACATTTTTCTCAGCTGCACATGAGTCATTTTCTAAAATCGACCATATACTGGTCCATAGGTCATGCTTAAGTATATGCAAGAAAACAGAAATTATCCCATGCACATTATCTGACCACAGTGCAATGAAATAGGAAATAAATGACAAAAGAAACCAGATAATACCCTAAATACATGGAAATTAAATGACACCCTACTTACCAACCAATGGGTCACAGATGAAATTCAACAAGAAATTCAACAATATTGACAATTCAGTGAAAATTCAGGCACAACTTATCGTAATTTATGGGATACGATGAAAGCAATTATCAAAGGGAAATTCATAGCTGTGAACTCACACATTAGGAAGACAGAACAGGAACAAATAAATATCCTAATGCTGCGCCTTCAACAACTGGAAAAGGAAGAGCAAACCAAACCCAGAGCCCAAAGATGGGAAGAAATCATGAGGATTACAGCATAAATTATTCAATTGAGACAAAGAAAACAGTTCAAAGAATTAAGAAAGCAAAAAGCTGGTTCTTTGAAAGATTAAATAAAATCAATAAGCCCCTAGCTAACCTCATCAAAAAGAGGAAAGAAAAAATGATATACAAGAATTAAGGAATGAAAAACGTGTGTTTACCACAGAATAATTGGAAATTCAGAAGATTATCAATAGCTACTTCGAGAACATTTTCTCTCACAGAATAGAAGACACAGATGAAATGGACAGATTTGTAGTAAGTTACAAATTACCACAACTGTATTGACAAGATATAACCACTCCCAATAGACCAATAACAGCCAATGAAATATGAGATGTAATGAAAGACCTGCCAACAAAGAAAAGTCAAGGTCCAGATGGATTCACAGCTGAATTCTACAAAAATTTACAGAGGATGTAGTCCCTATAATCCTGAAACTCTAGAATGCAATTGAAGAAGGAGCAATCCTCCCAAAATCATTTCTGGAGGCAAGTATTATACTGATACCAAAACCAGGCAAAGATGCAACTAGGAAAGAGAACTATAGGCTGATCTCCCTCATGAGCATCGATGCCAAAATCCTCAATAAAATCCAAGGAAATAGAATACAGCAAATCATCAAGAAGATCATACACCATGACCAGGTAGGATTCATCCCTGGGATGCAACAATGGTCCAATATTTGAAAAATCTATAAAGGCAATACACTATATCAATAGAGAAAAAACTAAAAACTACATGATTATGTCCATTGATGTAGAAAAGACTTTGGACAAAGTACAACACACATTCATTTTCATAGTCCTATAGAAAATTGGAATAGATAGCCTCTACTTCAATCTTGTAAAAGCCTTTTATGAAAACCCAACGACTAACAAAATTCTAAATGGGTAAAACACTAAAATCTTTTACTCTTAGATCAGGTACAAGACAAGGATGTCCTCTATCACCATTCCTATTCAATATAGTTCTGGAATCATTAGCTACAGCCATTAGAAAAGAGAAAGAAATAAAAGGAATAAGAATAGGCAAAGAAGAAGTTAAATTATCATTACTTGCAGATGACCTGATACTTTACTTGGAAGACCCAAAAAACTCCACCAAGAAGCTACTAGAATTAATACAGAAATTCGGGAGCAGAGCACGTTATAAATTCAATAGCATTCTTCTACACAGACAACAAACACACTGAGAGGGAAATTATAGAAACAATACCTTTTATAATAGCACTGAGGAAAATGAAATACCTTGGAATTCATCTAA
>NW_004525006.1:49214-56787 GCF_000260255.1 Octodon degus
ACTGCTCTCTTGGGACATCAGGCTTTTGTCTCAAATCTATATCTCTACACTCTTTGGCCCCTTAATCTCCGTGATCAGAAGATTTGGGACATTACCGAGTTACATGACATAACAGTACAAGTTCTCCTATGTCCTGAGTCTTAATTGACCTTGGAGGGCTAGGGCCAAAATGTTGGCTTTCCTTGCAGCCCTCCTTTTTCTCTAATTTGGTCTGCAAGCTTAGGTTGTTAACCATCTAGAAGACAAGCTTATTGTTATTATCATAAAACTTAGGTTGTTAAGCTTAACCTCACTCCCTGTCTGCATATCAAACATCTTAGGCATAAAATGGAATAGGTATATTTCATCAATTATTGATATATTGAACTTTAAGTCCCTACATAATATGATAAAAAAGCATTGAAAATCAGAATATAATTTAAAAATAGTCATGAAGAATTATATACTTCTTATGTTTACACATAAGTCCAAAAATCTAACCATATACAACCTTGAAGCAGGACAGTCCCACAATATTCCTTTTCCTGTCTCTTGCTTTCATTCACCACCCCCTTCTTTTTGCACAACCTTCTACCCAAGAGAGCACAGCAGCAACTGGCATGTCATGAAAAGGAGCCCGTATTCACAAGACCAGAATAACAGGCACTCCAAGCATGAAACTACTATTATAGATTACCATCTGCAGTGCAGTATCTTAGTTCACAGATATGTTATATATAGTTAGTCAGGGTGAGAATCTTTCCAATTAACTGCTAGATTCAAAAATCTCATGGAGATTCTCAGCATGCCTTGCCCATCTTCTACATATAACTGTATGGCCCAAAATTTATTTGGAACAAGAAAATACTTAGAATAGGAAAGGCATGCTATCCAACAAAGACAAAGCAGAAAGCATTACAATTCCTGAATTGAAATTATTCCACAAAGGTGCTGTGATAAAGTCAGCATAGTTTTGGCAAAGAAATAGACCTGAGGATTAATGGAGTATATCAGAGGATGCAGAGACCTCTATGAACACACTGAGCCACCTGATCTTCCCCAAAGGAGTCAAACATGCTTACTGGAAGAATGAAAGCCTCCTTAACAAATGATGCTGGAACATCTTGGTTCCTAAATACCAAAAACTAACTTTTTCTTAATCATTCAGCAGAAAATTATGATGATGAGGCATGAAAAGTAAAGTCATATTAATATGCTGATCTTTAAATGGCTCATGTCAACAACTTCTGACATTGCCACTCCGGTGGATAACCCACTATTGTTTTGGACTGCTGGACTGTGTTGGATTGTTTTGCTGAATTCATGGAACTATAGTATTTACATGCCAATGGAATGCCCATCTCTGACAGAAGTTATCAAAAAAAGGGCAGACAATGGAAGAACTATTTTGTATCTGTATATGCAGAAGAGTTAGGATAGATATACAACTACATTCACTAGATTCAATGAGGAGAAAGATTTGTATTAATAGTGTTTGGACAAGATATTCTGTCTGCATCTTTTAATATGGATAATTGCTAAGAAAATAACAATATAAATGTATTAATTATTGAAACTGTCCTATTAATGAGCTTTGAATCTGTCTCATTACATTGTTTCTCAATAAAATAAAAAAATATATATCTTTAGCAACTTAATAACATGTGGCACAGGGTTGCCTACAGACTAGTAGCCAACATTAAGATAAGGATGCTTATCTCAGGACTGAGGTAGCTGTAACAGGTTACTTGGATTTTGAACTCACTGAGGTAATTTTCTGTTAATTAGTAACAGGGTGATCAAGACCGCTCAGTAGTTTAAAAATTATAGCCTTAAGCCCTCCTGTCTTGGGAATTCCTTCTAAGACTCATGAGTTCTTTTTATAACTGCTCTCAGCAAACAGGACATAGAATTTGTGTATATTAAAGGTTAATAACCTCAAAATGTGTTAAACTGTAGCAACCTGAGTCACAGCAATTCATGTTGATGTATATGTACTTGAGACAATCAGCGCTTATATAATAAGTGATAACTAAGTTTAGGCCTGACTGCGTGTCAATCCTTGTAGGAATTTAGGTATTGATTTGTTTTGTTAAAACTCAAAGAAAGATCATCAGGGTATTATACTCAATCTATTGTCAAGTTAACCTGTGAATTGTACCTGTATGTGTTTGTAAGTTATAAATGATTAATTTTAAAATATGTACATGTGCTAAGTAGAGAGTAGTTTCTGTTCAACAACCCTGTTTTCTGTCACTCAGAACACTTCTGTGTCTTTTTCCTGAGTGAGTAGAATTCAGGAAGGCCCCTAGCTCCATGTTAAAGGCTCATTTTAAATTCCCATTTTGGGCTCTGTTCTGGCTTCTGATTGAGAACACATAACAGTAGCTTGTTTGCTTTACGCACTGAAGCCCAATTCCACCTACACAACTTTGACTGACTTTCCAGTTTCTGTGGCTCCCTATTATTTCTGCTGCCGCTGGTCATGTCTAGACTCTCACTGAAAATCTCCATACTGAGCCACAATATCCATCCCTCTAGTTCTCTTGGTATTGATTGCAATGGTTAAAAAAATCCCTTCTTCAGGGAACTTGTTTTTATTAAATTTACTCTGCTCCATCTGAGGCTTTACACAAACTTCCCTCAGAGACTGCCCACAGCAACAACTGACTAGTGTAGCATACAGATTTCAACCTTCTGTGCATTATTTCAGCTACAAACATTCCCAACATTCAGCTGGAAGCTAGTCACCATGAAGACACCATTTTTTTGTTTTTATTTTCTTGTTCTCTGCCAAATTCCTCAGGCTCATACTACTGGAGGCAATGCCTCCCCTAATTCCTTTTTCAGGAACCTATCCCTGTGGTTCTGCCTCCACTGGATCTAGCAGGAGGCCTGATTAGTCATCCACTGTGCTTTTTACAAATGTCTTCTTTATGATGTTTCCAAGTGTGCTTAAAAGGAATGAGTACTGTTTCCTTATTGGGTATAGGTTTATTCATTAACATATTTGACTATCAAGAATCTTACCTAGGCTTGCTCTGAAGACTTCCAGAGAGACCTGGTACACTAATACCACACTTTGCCAGGTTTTGGTGATTCTGACTGCATGTCTTCACCCTGAAGACCATTTGAGAGATTTTACAGCCCTAAACCTATCCCTCCCAACCTTTTCACCTGGAATTTGCTGAGTTCCACTGTCCCTTCTTGCCCTGAAGAGTGCCAGAGAGACCTGGTAGGCTAGTCCCCACTCATTGCCAGAGTTGGCTGATTCCAACAACCTCCTCTCATCCTAAAGACTATTGGGCAGACTGGGAAGCCCTCGTCCCACCCTTTCAGCTTTTTTTTTTTTTACCAGAATTCACTGAATTGGCCACCCTTCCTTATCCTGAAGACCACCAGGGAGTTCTGATTAACACAGCAAACTTTAGGAGCCTTGCAGAACACCACCCTGAACCAACTTGCCATCAAGAGAGTCTTGCATAACTTCAGCCTGCACTCATTGCCATTGGATCCTTATTGAAAGGTGGCTTTCCACCATTCCCTTAATATTGGAGAAACCACATCGAATACACACAACAGGAGCTTTGGCAAGGCTACACTGCTCTCCCATACTCTGGAGATCTGTGCTGACCTGCACCACCACCATCTACCATCACTGAAAGGAATGATAAGGGGAAGGAACAAAAAGCAATATCAGACCTCTAGCCTAATGAACACAAGTCCAAGAGAAAAGTCATTGAAGAGCTTGGAAGTCATGTTGCTGAAATGTCTAAGATGATATCAACAAAAGTAAAACAAACAAACAAACAAACAACAACAACAACCCCCCGCCCCCCAAAAAAATACTCCAAGAGGCTATGGAGGGAATCAGATAAAGAAAAACCAAAATGATGATAATCATGAAAGGATTGCTCACTACATCTAAGGAATACACTAATAAAAAATAAAAGGAATAGGAAAATTATGGAAACATTCTATGAACACTACTGGAAAGAATTAGAATACATGAAACACTCAAACTGATATCTAGGACATTAAAAATTCCATTGAAAGTTGGCAAAACTGCTGGAATGAAATGGAAAATCAAATTTCAGACCTTAAAGACAGCATTGCAGTTAGTGAACACCAAAAGAAGCATTTTTTAAAAACTAATGAAAAACCAGGAAATAACAATATAACAGCTGCAAAATGATGCAAAGAAAAATAATATCTGACTAATAGGTATCAACAAAACAGCTGGAGCTAATACAAAAGACATAAAACTTGCAGAAGTAGTAGTAGAAAACTTTTCAAGTATGGGAAAATAATCTGATACATAGTAACTGAAGCATATAAAACTCCCACTAGCCATAATAATTATAAATTGTCACCCAGGCACATAATAAGCAAGGTCCCAGAAATTGAGAAAAAAACCAAAATACTAAAATCTGTCAGACAGAAGAAACAGATCTCATATAATGGAAAGCCTATCAGAATCATGGCAGATTTCTCAACACAGAACAATAAATTAATAAAAGCTTGGAGTGAGGTATTTTAGGTCCTCAAAGAAAACAACTTCCGACCCAGACTGATGTATACTACAAAACTATCTATCAAATTTAATGGAGAGATATAATATTTCCATGACAAATAACAAAGTAAGAAATTCATGACAAACAAAACAACTCTAAAAGAGTACTGACAGATATATTAGAAAGAGACAAAGATGACCACAATTTCAACAACAGCAGAAATGAACAACCAAGTGGAGCAAGCAATTAAGGAAAGAGGAAAAGTAGGGATCTTACAGTAGGAAAACATTATGACAAAGATAAGCCAATACATATGAGTTATCACTGTTGTCATAAATGGCTTCAATTTACCAATCAAAAGAAGCAGACTGACAGAGTGCATGAAGAAACAAACCCCAACAATATGGTGCATACAAGAAACACATTTAAATAAAAAATAAAAGACTGAATGTTAAAGGATGGAAAATGATACTCCATGCAATAAGAGCACAGAAAATAACAGGGGTAGTTCATCTAATTGCTGACAATATCAACTTCAAACCAAATGAGATTAAAAGATACAAAGAAGGGCACTACACAATTGTTAGGAGAAAACTGCAAGAGGAAGAGATAGTAATTATAAATATATTTGCACCCAATGTAGGAGCACACAACTGTATCAGTCAAATTTTAATAACCACGAAAAATCTAATGATCAGTAACATAATTGTATTGGAGGGTATTAACATCCCATTGTTACAAAAGATATATCAACCATGCTAAGAATGAGCAAAGAAATAAGAGAACTTACCAATCTTGTGAATAAATGTATTTAGTAGACCTATACAGAGTGTTCTACCCAACAGCATGAAAATACACACTTTTTTAAGCTACACATGGGAGGTTCTCCAAAACAGTTGATGTGCTAGCACAGAGAACATACTTAAGTAAATGCAAACATATTGTCTGAGTATAGTGAAATGAAACTGGAAACTATTGAGAAATGAAAGAGCAAAAACTACATAAACACACAGAAACTAACTCTCCTGAACAATCAATAGGTCATATGTGAAACTGAACAAAAAATTAAAACAATATTTACAATCAAATAAAAATGCAGATACAACTTACTAGAACTGGTGGGGTGCAATGAAATTGCATTGGGATGCAATGTCTTAAGAGGAAAATTTGTGAGGATAACTTATGAAAACAGAATGAGCCTAAATAATCTTGGAGTGAGACCTTCCACTACACTGCACCCACCAGACCCCTCCAGAACCAACCCAGGCCCAGAATATGCGAGAGACTTTCTGCTCCACCAAGCCAATTGGATCCCTTCCAGCCCCAGCCCAGGCCTAGCGTTTGTGTGGGACAATCCACACACTCGCCGGAATGTTCTGCATCAGAGAGACCTGGTGTGAAATTCTGCAGCTGAAGTCCCTGCAGAGAGGCTAGGGACCAGAAACACCCAGCTAATCCAGGAGCAGAACATCTTGCCAGAGGGTCAAAGCCGATTCTCTTCCACAGGCTGCAGCAGGAAGAAGCTGAGCACAGCAGCTAGACCAAAACCAGACACATTAGGATGAGTTCAAACTTCGTAGATCTATACTCGGTAAGCTGATAAACTTTGCTAGACCCAGATCTATGAGAGTGTCCTCTCCCTTTCTCTCTTGATCTACAGGGGGTGTAAAAGGTAACCAGGTGAACTAGTCTGCCTGGAAGACCTAGGTACACCAAGTGGAGGTGATTAGACAGAACTTAAGGGAACTAACTTAAATGCAAACTCCCAATTTAATATTTGATTAGCTACACAGACATAATGTTTGCTCTTATGGTCTAAAATATGAACCCATTAGTTACAAAAGTTGGTCAGCTGCTAAATATCACTACCCATTATTAGTGTTCCTAATTGTAGTTTTGTAAATACAAATCTATAACTGCCTTAATTATATAACCACTCTTGGGTAAGAATTTAGGTTGGTGCTAAGGTTATAATTGCACCAAATCTCTACACCAAAGGTCAGAGGACAGTACTATACAAAATGACAAAGAGGGGGGCCTGCCCATTAGTTCAGTTGTTTAAGTGACTGCTTTAGTAAAGCAGTCACGCTCAAGATTCTGTGGTTCGATACCCAGATCCTCATGCCTTTCCAGACCTGCCCCTAAGGCATTCTGAGCCAGACCCCCCAAAAAAATCCTTCAAAATGACAAAGAGAAGGAACAAAATGCAGTCTCAGGTCCTAAGCTCACCCAGAACAAATGCAGGAGACACTAGCATAAAAGAAATAGGAAATGGAAGAACTGAAATCTCTGAATTAGTAGAGTGAAGTAAAGAAACAACTGCAAAAAAGTACAGAGGAAATCAGATCAGAAATAATCTCTGAAGTAAAAAAAAAGATAACTATAACAAAAGAATTGCTAAGTGTTTCTAAAGAAGACACTGATAAATAATAGCGGAGAGAGACGCAGTCCTAGCCCAGGTCCAGTGAGTGTGTGGAGAGCTTCCTGCTACCCTGCGCCAGCGGGACCAGTCCCAGCCCAGGCGCAGCATGGGCCGGACCCTTTCCCACCCTCTCGGGACACCACCCCATCACTCAGCCGTACTTCCCCCAACCTGCCCGCCGAGTAGGAATTTCTGCTGAGTGCCAGGAACCCCCAGACCCAGTCCTAGCCCAGGTCTGGTGAGTGTGTGGAGAGCTTCCTGCTACCATGCACCAGCGGGACCAGTCCCAGCCCAGGCACAGCATGGGCCGGAGCCTCTCCCACCCCCTTGGGCCTCCCCCCACCACTCCGCAGCACCTCCGCACCCTGCACCCTGAGTAGGAATTTTGCTGTGTTCCAGGAACCCCTGGACCAATTCTTAGCCCAGGTCCAGTGAGTATGTGGGAGAGCTTCATCTTCCCCCTACATCAACTTGCCACCTCCAGGTACAGCTCAGGCCTGGCATACATGCCTGAGGTGTAACCCTGCAGCTGCAATCCCTGCAGAGAGTGCAGAAGATAGATCCACCCAGCTAGTCCAGGAGCAGAACATCTTGCCACAGGGCCATAATAGGTTCACCTTCAAGGGCAGCAGCGGGAAGGAGCTGAGCACAGCAGCCA
>NW_004525006.1:65512-66979 GCF_000260255.1 Octodon degus
ATTATCATTACTTGCAGATGACCTGATACTTTACTTGGAAGACCCAAAAAACTCCACCAAGAAGCTACTAGAATTAATACAGAAATTCGGGAGCAGAGCACGTTATAAATTCAATAGCATTCTTCTACACAGACAACAAACACACTGAGAGGGAAATTATAGAAACAATACCTTTTATAATAGCACTGAGGAAAATGAAATACCTTGGAATTCATCTAACTAAAGAAGTCAAAGAACTTTTCAAGGAAAATTACAGTACTCTTAAAATAGGGATCATAGAGGATTTCAGAAAATGGAAAGACATTCCATGCTCCTGGATAGGAAAAACCAAAATTGTGAAGATGGCCATACTCCCAAAATTGCTGTACAGATTAAATGCAATCCCTGTTAGACTACCACCAACATACCTCACAGAGGTAGATAAATCATTCCTAAAATTTATCTGAAAGCAGAAATGACCTAGAATAGCAAAGGCAATCCTAGGTAATAAAGACAAGGCAGGAGGCATTACAATTTGTGACTTGAAATTATACTACAAGGCTACTGTGATAAAATCAGCATGGTACTGGCAACAAAACAGACCTGAGGATCAATGGAATACATTAGAAGACGCTGAAGCCCCTACGAACACACTCAGCCATCTTATTTTTGACAAAGGGGCCAAACATACTCACTGGAAAAAAGATAGCCTCTTTAACTAATAGTGCTGGAAAAACTGTCTCTCTACATGCATAAAACTAAAATTTGAACCAGGTCTATCACCATGCATTAAGCTTAAGTCAAAATGAATTAAAGATCTAAACATTAATGCAGAGACTATAAATCTCCTGGAAGAACAAGTAGGAGGAATGCTTGAAGACATTGGGGTAGGCAAAGAATTCATCAATAAAAATCAAATCACATGGGAAACAGTTGAAAGAATTAGCAATTGGAACCCTGTCTTATGGAGAAGTTTTTTTACGTCAAAAAAAATTACCAACAAAGTGAAAAAGCAATCCACAAATTTGGAAAATATCATGACAAATATGTACTCAGAGAAAGGTCAGCTCTCTAGAATTTATAAAGAACTAAAAAACACTAGGACCCCAAAATTTAGAGACCCAATCCTGATATGGTCATCCAAGATGAATACATGTTTCTCAGAGGATGAAATTAAAGAAGTGAATAAATATGTGAAAAAATGCTCCACATCACTAGCCATCTGCGAAATGCAAACTAAAACAACACTGAGATATCAACTCACCCCAGAAAAAATGGCTATCATAAAGAAATTACCCAACAACAAATGTTGGAGAGGCTGTGGGGAAAAAGGAACCGTTCTCCACTGCTGGTGGGAGTGTAGACTGGTACAAAAGTTAAGGAAATCAGTGTGGAGACTGGGTAGAAAAGATGGACTGGAAAACCCATTTAAACCAGCTATTCCTCTACTGAGAATTTTCCCAGAGGATCTGAAAACATCATATCATA
>NW_004525006.1:67079-67639 GCF_000260255.1 Octodon degus
AAATTGGAAATCACACAGCTGAAAGCAATGAATCAACAGCTTCTGAATAAAAGAAAGAGCTGCAGAAAGATATAGAACACCTCAGATTGGAAATGAGAAAAGAAATCCTTGAATTAATAACATCTGCACTAAAGAATCAAATGCAGAAACATAAGGAAGAAACCCAGTACCC
Organism: Octodon degus; assembly: GCF_000260255.1. NCBI lineage: Eukaryota > Metazoa > Chordata > Mammalia > Rodentia > Octodontidae > Octodon > Octodon degus. Next base: position 67,252 of record NW_004525006.1, read on the forward strand.
ACCAAGAACAATTGCGGAGGACACTAGCTCAGCTCAAATGCATGAATTAAGAGCATCGATAGTAAATAAGCAACAGCAAAAAGATATAGAGGAAATCAGAGGGCAATTCTTTTCTGAAATAAAAAGAGAACTCTCAGAACTCATAGCAAATGAAGTAAAGAAGCAACTACAGAAATATAGGCAAGAAACCCAATCTGAAAAAAACACTGCAGTAAAAGAATTTCTTACTGCTTCTAAAGAAGAAATTGATAAAAAAAAATAGAGGAGATTAGAAACATGACAGATTCCCTGAATGAGCAATTCAGGAAAAAAATAGATCACATGAAGCAGAGTCAAAGAAATATAGAGGAAATGAAACTCTCAATCACAAGCTTGCAAAACCGTTTAA
>NW_004525006.1:67739-102000 GCF_000260255.1 Octodon degus
GCCTTTATATCGATGTGGATGCCACTTGAAGATATATTCATAAGTGAAATATATCAGACACACATAGGTAAATATCATATAGTTTCCCTAGTAAAAGAACTCAAAAGAAGAAATACAAATAGAAAGGTATAATACAAGTAAAAGGAAAGCAGGATCTCAAGGACTAACTAATCAAGAGCGGGAAAGGAGAAGAGGTCGGAAACATGACAGTGTCACGTCATACCATTATATGTAGAAGATGAGCAGGGCAATGATCCTGAGAATCTCCAGAAGTTTTGTGATTTTTTTTTTTTGTTTTTTGGTGGAACCAGGGTTTAAACTCAGACCCTTGTGCTTGCCAGGGGTGCACTTATTCCACTGAGCCATCACCCCAGCCCACCAGAAGGTTTTTGAATCTAGCAGTTAATTGGAAAGATTCTCACCCTCACTAACTATATATACTGATACCTGTGAAATAAGCAACTGTACTGCATATGGTAATCTGTAATAGTAGTTTCATGCTTAGAGTGCTTCTCCTTCTGGTCTTCTGAATATGGGCTGCTTGTCATTACATGAAGTTGCTGCTATGTTGTCTCTTGGGTAGATGGTTGTTCAAAAAATATGGGTGGTAAATGAAAGGAAATGACAGGAAAAGGAATATTGTGTGACTGTCCTGCTTCAAGGTTGTATATGGTGAGATTTTTGGGCTTATTTGTAAACATAACAAGTGTATAATGCTTTACACCTATTTTTAAAATATATTCTAATTTTTAAATGTTTTTTATCATATTCTGTAGGGCCTTAAAGTTGAACATATCAATACTTGATGAAAAATACCTGTTCCATGTTATGCCTAAGATGTTTGATATTCAGACAGATAATCAGGTTAAGTTTAACCTTCTAAGTTGTATGGTAATAACAATAAGCTTGTTCTGGAGGGTTAACAACCTAAGTTTGCAGACCAAAATTAAAGAAAAAGAAGGGCCGCAAAGAAGGCCAACATTTTGGCCCTAGCCTTCCACGGTCAATTAAAACTCAGGACATATGAAAAGTTGTACTGTAATGTCATGTAACTCTGTAGTGTCCCAAATTTTCTGATCAAGGAGATTATGGGGATGAAGATGAAAGTGACCAATGAGGTAGTGTGTGCCTAAGGAGAGGACATGGAAAGAAAACATTCTCTCAGGCTTTCACAGAGAGCACATTGGCCAAGCAATGGCCGTGACTCATCTATATGGTTCACACTCAAAAAGGTTCTACAATCTGGGTTACAGGATCTCAGCATAAATCCTGAGGGGATTTCACTGACCTTATCAGACCCAAGAGCTAAAACTCTTGTTGCGTAGGTTCTGCTTTACCTTGGTCTTAACCATCCAGCAGAAAATTATAAAAGTGAAATATAAGAAATAAAGCCATGCTGTTATGTTGAGCTATAGGGGACTCAGTTCAACAATTTCTGACCTTGCTAGTCAAGCAGAAGACCCACTACTATTATGGACTAATGTACTCTTTTAGAATATTTTGCTGAGTTTACACACCTTAATATTCAAATAATGGAACTTAACAACAAAAGAGGATACAGATGAATGTCTCTTTGGTATCTGTGTATTCAACGGGGTTAGGATATATCTATAGCTACATTCTCTTATTGAATAGACTGATTTGTTCTAATGGTGTTTATAAATAGCTTATCATGTCTGCATCTAGTACAGCAATTAACCACTAGAAAGAATGTATGCAATATGTTAATTATTGAAACTGTCCTATCAATTTGATTTGAAACTGTCTCATTGTTATTTGCTTCTCAATAAAATTATTGAAAATAATTTTAAAAAAGAAAAAAGGATAATATACATCTTAAATACAAAAAAAAAAGGAAAACAAGATATTGAATGTCTCTTATATGGGTAACTCATACACATGAGTAACTCATGTATATATTAATACATATAAACATATATAGAGAAAAAGTAGTTCCAGTAATATCCAAAATTATATTTTCAGTTGTTTCAAACTATTTTCGGATATAAGCTGATTTGTTTAAATTATACTACTAGTTTCTCTTTTGTCTTGAAATTGCAAGTGTTGTGTTTTTACTTGTTTATTTCATTTTTGTCTATGATTTTTGCTTTAAGTACCACTTTGGCTATTGTATTCATTTAATTTTTATTTTTTATCTTTCTTTTTTTTGGTACTGGGAATCAAACTTGAGGCCTTGTGCTAGCCATGTAAATACTTATGCGACGAGTTATATTCCTAGCGTTTTGGCCATTATTTTAAGATACACTACATGTCAACATCTGTTATTCTCCAATTTTTTTATATAATTTAGCTTTTTTGCAGAAGTAAAAAATGTGCTTTTTATATTTACTTTATCAATGTAAACATGTTTCATTATATAAAAATGTAAATGTGTTGCAAAAGGACTCAGTTCCACCTGAAAAATAGTTACAAGGGAGACATGTTTATAATACCGTTCCAAGTTTAGTAGGAGGAAATGAAAACAATCACTGGTAAAAAAATAAATAACAATCAATGAACCATTGTTAAAATATTAAGAAAATTTAATTCAATTAACATCATACTAAATTCTCTACAGGTCAAAGTTATAAGCATTCCTGTTTCTAAGCCATGCTCCTTACTAAGTACCTCCCTCACCCTTCCATTTCCACTCCAGCCACTTGCTCTGATTTCAAGGATGCAGATCAGCCTCACCCCTGAAAGAAAGTCCTGCAGCAGACAGGGCTGCACCTGAGAATTCTTGCCTTCATCACCAGTATGGGGTTGTGCACTCCGTGTGTCTCCCTGCACACTCACATGGGCACACTGCAGGTTGTCCTCTTCACATGCAGACACAGGTCTCGCCTCCAACCTGGATGGGATTCTGTGCCCAGGGCTGTGTGAGGAGATTTCTGCTGCTGCATTCTATGAGCCTCTGCATAGAGTTCTTCAGATAAACTACTGTGTTCAAGGATTCCACACCTGAGATGAAGGCCATATGTCCGTGGGATCATAATTTTGAAAAAAAAACCACTTGAATTAATTAGATCTGCAAGTACACATTCTTACAATATACAAATTCTATGAACTGTGTACAAGTGATTTGAGAAAAGGAGGAAATGTAGCTTCTTTATAACCTGTACTTAACAGAAAATGTTCCCAGCAGATTTTTCACTTGCAAAACATAAAAGCATAATCCACAATTCTCTTCCTACCTTACTGCATGATATTAGGAAATGTTTTCTTACCATACAATTTTTTCCCAGAAATTAAATTCTTGCCATAATTTCACTTTCTATTTGGCCTGTGTACAACAATAATATTTTCAGGTAGACTGAACTCATGAACTCATCCATGAATAAAAGTAAAAGCTTGGCACTTTTCATTCCTTAAAGGACAATGCAAATGTAGGTATTCTAACATAGGAAAGTAAAGGAAGATATATATGTTAGCAGAAAACTTCAGTTCAGTTTTGCAAAATGTACAGCTGTTAAGGAAGCTAATCTAAAGTTATTGTAATGAACCCCTGATCACTTCAGGAGATCTTAAAGTGATAGCTGACAAGCTGCTATTGAAACCATAGTGAGCATGTTACACTGTATTTACTGGGCCAGCCGTGCAGATAATACCACCTATAGCACAAAACACACAGCAGGGAATTCAGAGCACTGGCAAAGAAGTTACCCCAGCTTGCCACAGGAGGGTACCAAGGGATTTTTCCTTCTTACATGTGCTCTTGCTTCCTCATCTCAAAATAGCTAATGCACTATGAAAGAATGTGGTGTAACTATGTATACATGTTCTTTCTTATTAGGAGTAAAATATGCCTATGAGAGAGTATCCTCTTGCCTTTTGTGTGATCTAAGGTTGAAGTTGAATTTCCTCTTGTTGGGAAGACATTGAAGCCTAGTAAACACTGATTGGCATGGGAAAGACTGCAAATATTTCTGGATGTAAATTTCATTATAAGTCTCAAAAAACTTTAAAATGTGTTCAGGGTTCAACTTACTGTTAGAGTTCTGATGCATTCAATTAATAGATACTTATTCAGGGCTCTTATTTCTTACATCAAGCAGGTAAAAGCCAATGTAGTAAGTGCATCAATATAGAGAGCCCTTTGGTTGTCACCTATGTCTGAAAAGTTTATATTTGTAATCCGGTGGAAAAGATATTGGACTTCTAGGGTGTTAATTCCAATCAGCCACTTCCAATGCAACCCATGAAGAAAATAAGGACACTAAGGCATATTTATAGTTTTTGGGAGCCAAGGAGGTCCCCAGTCCAGGTAGGATGATGACTTACTGCAACACAGGCCTTAACTCAGGTCAAACCTGAGTTTTCTTCATGAAAATTGAAGTGACTTCAGGATGAGTGATTTTGAGAATTGTGGAAAATATGTGAGTCTCATGAACAGAGTTAGGTAGGTGGTTAGAAATTACCTTTGCAATACTTGGAGAGCGTGATATCCAGAAGAAGTAATCTACATAACATGATTTGAGAGAGTACCTAATGTTCTGGGGTTGTTGCTTCAGTTCTGATGTGTAATCTTTTATGCCCTGGGAAATGATGGCCTATTTTCTCTTAAGGCTAAAAACCAGCCACAGCTTTGAGCAAGGCTCTCCATTCCACCCTAGCTCACCCATACTTTCTGGGAATATCAAACTAACCTGTCACCTTGTTTCAAAGACTACACATCATCAATGTGGCAGGACCAATTTACATACTTAAAGCTAATTGAAGAGATAAGAAAATGTACTATGACCAATTTGAATTGCTTAAATCCAGCTGAAGGGATAAGGAAAAGTCCAGGACCAATTTGCATTACGTAAAGTCAATTAAAGAGATAAAGAGTCCTGCTGGAATTGTAAATATGGCATCAAATGCTCAGATAGAAAGGATGAGTCCTAAGCCAGATCTGACTGAAGAGCAGAAACAGGAAATCTGGAAAGCTTTTGATGTCTTTGATAGAGATGGGACTGGGACCATTGGTGTAAAGGAACTAAAGTTGGCAATGAGAGTCTTGAGCTTTGAGCCCAAGAGAGAATAAACCAAGAAAATGATAAGCAAAATCGATAAGGAAGGGACAGGCAAAGTGAACTTCAGTGACTCTCTGACAACAATGACTCAGAAAAAGTCTGAGAAAGATACCAAAGAAGAAATCCTGAAAGTTTTCAAGCTTTTCAAAGTTGATGAACCCAGACAATATCATTCAGAAATCTGAAGTGTGTGACCAAGGATCTGGGTGAGAACCTGACTGATTAGAAGCTTCAGGAGCTGACTGATGAAGCTGACCAAGATGGAAATGGCAAGGTCAATGAGCTGAGTTTCTGTACATTATGAAAAAGACCAGCCACTATTCAGACCCATGTCCCATCTCCTGCTGAAAGCACATGTGACTAGGTTAGTGCCTGCTGTTGTGTGAAATCTGGCTCCCCACTTCCTTGTAGAAGTACAGCCATGGCCTTCAATTTGATTTTGCTTCTGGAAGTGTTTTTCAATATTAAACTTCTTTGTAAAATGGAGAGAGAGAGGAGAGTACTAGGCATCTGTGAACATATCAATACATGGAAATAGGACCAGGTTTAGCCAAAATGGAAATAATTGCTCTTCTTTCAAGGGTGGTGACACAGATGGTCCACATATAACATTTGACAAATGGTTATTTTTTGAGCAGTTGTATATTGTCCTGTTCTAAATGGCCTCTTGGAACCTGGGCTTTGAATCTGATACAAGCAGATATAACTGATTAAAGGCTTAAAGTTCTTTACATTTGTCTCTGTTTTACCTTTTCCTGACAAATACCTTACAGTTTTGATCTTTCCTATAACTTGGGAATGGGACATGCACATTGAAACAGTCTGTGCATTTTATTAAATGTGTAATTAGACATTAAGATCTGGAGCAGGGTAGAGAGAGAAAGTGAAATGTAGGAAAATATAATAAACTGTCTGGGGGTAGATCTGCAATCGCTAGTTAGGAATTTGTCTGTTTCATGATAAATAGGCTAGGACACAGGTGTCTGTTTGTACCTTTTTATTTCTGTAACACTGATCATAGTGACCAGATTCATTTCCCATTTTAGACAAATGGGTCTTCTAGGTTTTTTTTTCCCCTTGTTATTTTGGTTTTGTTGTTCTTATTGTCTGTCTTTTGCCAACATAATGAAGAATGTTGATTTTTGTGAAACTTTTCATATGGACCATTATCTTCCTCTGAATGGGCCATACTTAAACAGGACAGAGCCCCAAATTTTATAGTTTTTTGGCACCAAAACAACATGTAACTATTCCCAGCTTTGAACTTTAATGCATTTCATTTTTCTAAACACTTGTAGTCCATTCTTAATTGTGTACTTTCATTTCTACCTAATAAATATTTTTCCTATCTCTTAGTCATATGTCTGGAAAAAAGTTTTTTTTTCCATTGATGGGAGTCTGAAAACCTGTGCACACATTCTATGTGTTGGATAGGACTCGAACTTATTTGAGCTTAGAAACCTTTTGAGATCATGTCTAGTAACAAGTATTAATCCCTCTTAAAATCTTCATCACCTCCCATCTCTTAAAGAGTCCAGCACATTTCAATATCACTGAGTTCCAAGCTATAGTAAATGAACCTGGGGACCACTCAATTCAAATTATTTTTAAACCATAGTCATCATCTCAGGTTTTCTTGTTTCCATTGTAGGATACAGCCAGCAGAGTTTATTTTGCATAATTGTTGTCAGGACTACATTTACACATAATATAAGAAATGATTACAAAAATAAATTACTGGTCAGATAGTTCAGTGGATTAAAGTGCCTGCTTAGGCAGAAGTAGGGACCAGGTTTTGTGCAGTACCGGCCCTGCCCCCATGGCACACTGAGATGGTGATTAAGACTGGGTGTGCTGGTATGCACCTGTAATAATTCTGTGAGTGTGTGGGAGAGCGTCCAGCTACACTGCGCTTGCAGGAACTATTGGTTCAAGCCCAAGTGTAGCTTGGATGATACCTTCTTTCAATCCCTTGGGATGCCCCCCAGCACTTCGCAGCAACTCTCCCACCCCATCCACAAAGTAGGAATAACTGCCGAGTTCCAAGAACCCCCAGATCCAGTTCTAGCCCAGGCCTGGTGAGTGCGTGGGAGAGCTTGCAGCTACCTTGTGCAAGTGGGACCTACAAGGCGCAGCCCAGGAGCAGCATGGGTGAGACCATCTTTCAACCCCTTGGGAAGCTGCCCACCACTCCTTAATACCCCTCCGTAGTATCCAACCACAGAGTAGGAATTTCTGTCCTGCTCTGGGAACCCCCAGATCCAGCCCTAGCCCATGCCCAGTGAGTGTGTGGGAGAGCTGTCTCCTCCCCCTATTCTACGTTGTCCCCTCCAGACTGAGGTCTGGCCTAGCATCCAGGCCTGAGGTGAAACCCTGCAGCTGCAATACCTGCAGAGAGTGCAGAGGACAGAAAGAGTTAGTCCAGGAGCAGAATATCTTGCTAGAGGGGCTTGACAGGTTCATCACCAAGGGCACCAGCAGGAAGGAGCTGAGCACTGCAGCCAGACCAAAGACAGTCTCAATTGGATAAATCCAAGCTTCATAGATCTGCATCTGAACCTCAGTAGGTGCTAAGTTATAACTACACCAAAGCTCTACACCAAAGGTCAGAAGACAGTGCTACACAAAATGACAACAAGAAGGAAAAAAAATGCAACCTCAAAACCCAACCCACTCATTACAAGTGCAGAGGACACGAACAGAACAAATTGGAATCATACAGCTGAAAGCAATGAATCAACGGCTTCTGAAGTAAACAAACAGCTGCAGAAAGGTATAGAGGAACTCAGACTGGAAATGAAAAAAGAAATCCCTGAATTAATAACATCTGAGTAAAGAATCAAATGCAGAAACATATGGAGGAAACCCAATGCCCACCCAGAACAAGTGCAGAGGGCACTAGCTCATCTCCAATATATGAATTAATAGCGTCAATAGTAAAAAAGCAACAGCAAAAAGTTACAGAGGAATTCAGAGCGGAATTCTTTTCTACTAGCTCAGCTCAAATGTACGAATTAATAGCGTCGATAGTAAATAAGCAACAGCAGAAAGATACAGAGGAATTCATAGCAGAACTTTCTGAAATAAGAAAAGAATTCTCAGAACTCATAGCATCTGAAGTAAAGAAGCAACTACAGAAACATAGGGAGGAAACCCAATCTGAAAAAAACACTGCAGTAAAAGAATTCATAACTGCTTCTAAAGAAGAAATTGATAAAAAAAAATAGAGAGGATTAGAAAAATGATGGATTCCTTCAATGAGCAATACAGGAAATAAAGAGATCACATGAATCAGAGTCAAAGAGATATAGAGGAATTTAAAATCTCAATCACAAGCTTGCAAAACTGCTTAAGTGAAAGTGAAGACAGAATTTCCAATCTTGAAGACACTGGTGCAGCTAGCAAAAAGGTAACAAAGGACCTTTTAAAAACAACTAGGATGCAGGAAGGAATAATCCATCACCTGCTAGATGATGCAAAGATGAACAATGTGAGACTAATAAGCATCAATGAGAAAGAAGGCATCAATACAAATGACATTAAAAATATATGCACAGAGATAAAAGCAGAAAACTTCCCAAATATGAGGAAACAATCTGATATTCAGGTATCCAAACATACTGAACACTGAGTAACCTCAACCCAATGAAAAACATGAGACATATAATAGTCAAGATCCCAGAAATTCAGCACAAGAATAATCTGAAAGCCACTAGAGAAAAGAAGCAGATCACATTCAAAGGAAAAACCATCAGAATTATAACTGACTACACTTCGCAAACCATGAAGTCAAGAAGAGCATGGAGCAGAGTACTCCAAGTCCTCTATGAAAAAAAATTCCAGCCCAGACTACTATACCCTATAAAACTCTCATTCAAGTTTGATGGAGAAGTGAAATACTTCCATGACAAAGAATAACTAAAAAATTTCATGATGACTGAGCCAACCATACCCAGGCGTCTGAAAGATGTTCTAGAGAGGGACCAAAATGATCAGAACTCCATGAATGAGATCAGAAGCAACCAACTAAATTTGGCAAGCAATTAAACACAGGAGAAAAAAGGAGTAAACGACAACAGGTAAATAACATGTCAATTATAAGTCAAAAAATCTAAATTATAACCATCAATGTAAATGGACTCAATTCACTAATTGAGAGAAATAGACTGGCACAGTGGATAAGAAAACAAAATCCAAAACTATGTTTTATACAAGAAAGACATTTAACTCATAAAGACATGATTAGGCTGAAAGTCAAAGGATGGAACACAATAATACATGTCCCAGCACCTCAGAAAAAAGCAGGGGTAGCAATCCTATTCTCAGACAGTCTCAACTTCAAACCAAGAATGATCAAACAAAATAAAGAGGGCCACTATATACTGGTTAGGGTAAAAATTCAAGAGGAAGAGATAACACTCCTAAATATGTATACGTCAAACATAGGAGAATCCAACTGTATAAAGCAAATGTTAATGGACATGAAAAATCTAGTATCCAATGCCACAATCTTAACAGGAGACCATAAAACCCCTTTATCCCCAAAAGATGGGTTAACCAGAAAAAAACTTAGCAAATAAATAACAGAACTGAACCAGAGCTTGAAACAATTCCACCCAAACACAGCTGAATACAAATTATTCTCAGCTGCCCATGGGCGTCTTTCTAAAATAGACCACGTACTGGTCCATAGGTCATGCTTAAGTATATGTAAGAAAACAGAAATTATCCCATGTAAATTATCTGACCACAGTGCAAGGAAACTGGAAATAAATGAGAAAAGGAACCAGAAAAAACCCTAAGTACATGGAAATTCAAGGACACCCTGCTCAGCAAGCAATGGGTCAAAGAGAAAATTAAACAAGAAATTCAACAATATCTACAATTCAATGAAAATTCAAGCACAACTTATTGTAATTTATGCAATACGATGAAAGCAGTTCTCAGAGGGAAATTCATAGCTGTGAACTCACACATTAGGAAAAGAGAAGGGGAACCAATAAATACCCTAATGCTGAAACTTCAACAACTAGAAAAGGAAGAGCAAACAAAACCCAGGCTCAAAGATGGGAAGAAATCATCAAAATTAGAGCAGAAATTAATTCAATTTAGATGAAGAAAACAATTCAAAGAATTAAAAAAGCAAAAACCTGGTTCTTTGAAACATTAAATAAAATCAATAAGCCCATAGGCAACCACATCAAAAAGAGGAGAGAAAAATTCAAGTACAAGCGAAAAGGAATGAAAAGGGTATAATTACTACATACCCGTTGGAAATTCAGAAGATTATCAATAACTACTTTGACAATCTTTACTCTCACAGAATAGAACACACAGAAGGAATGGACAGATTCCTAGAAAGGTGCAAATTACCACAACTGAATCAACAAAATGAAATCACTCTCAATAGCCCAGTAACAGCCAATGAAAAATGAGATGTAATTAAAATAATACCAACAAAGAAAAGTCCATGTACAGATGGATTCACAGCTGAATTCTACAAGACATTTACAGAAGATATAATTGTCCGCATTTACTCCTCAAACTCTTCAGTGAAATTGAAAAGGAAACAATCCTCCCAACATCATTCCTGGAGGCAAGTATTACACTGATAGCAAAACCAGGAAAAGATGCAACTAAGAAAGGGAACTACAGGCCAATCTCCCTCATGAACATAGATGCCAAAATTCTAGCAAATAGAATACAGCAAATCATCAAGAAGATCATACACCATGACCAGGTAGGATTCATCCCAGGGATGCAAGGATGGTTCAATACACAAAAATCAATAAAGGTAATACACTATATCAACAGAGTCAAAACTACAAAATCACATAATCATCTCACTTGATGCAGAAAAGGCTTTTGACAACGTCCAACACTCATTCTTGTTCAAAGCCCTACAGAAAGTTGGAATAGATGGACTCTACTTCAATCTGATAAGTCATTTATGAAAATAGAATGGCTAATAAAATTTTTAATGGGGAAAACTGAAATCTTCTACTCTTAGAGGTGGTACAAGAGAAATCTGTCCTGTATCACCCTTCCAATTCAATATAGTTCTGGAATCATTAGATAGAGCCATTAGACAAGAGAAAGAAATAAAAGGAATAAGAAGAGTTAAAGAAGTTAAATTATCATTATTTGCAGATGACATGATACTTTACTTGGAAGACCTATAAAACTCCACCAAGAAGCTACTAGAATTAATACAGAAATTCAGTAGCATAGCAGGCTGCAAAGTGAATACCCAAAAGTCAATAGCATTCCTCTACACAGACAACAAACACACTGAGATGGAAATTATAGAAACAATACCTTTTACAATAGCACTGAGGAAAATGAAATACCTCGGAATTAATCTAAATAAGTCAAGATGTTGTGAAAGAAACTTATAGTACTCTTAAAAAAGAGATCATAGAGGATTTTAGAAAATGGAAGGTTATTCCATGCTCCTGGATAGGAAGAACCAACATTGTGAAGATGGCCATACTCCCAAATTGCTGTACAGATTTGATGCAGTCCCTATCAGACTACCACCAACTTACCTCACAGAGCTAGGGAAAGCATTCCTAAATTTTATTTCGAACCAGAAAAGACCTAGAATAGCAAAGGCAATCCTAGGCAATAAAGACAAGGCAGGAGGCATTACAATTCCTGACTTGAAATTATACTACAAGACTACTGTGATAAAATCAGCATGGTACTGGCAACAAAATAGTCCTGAGGATCAATGGAATAGATTAGAAGTCGCTGAAACCACTACTAACACCCTTAGGCACCTTATCTTTGACAAAGGGACCAAACATACTCATTGCAAGAAAGAGAGCCTCTTTAATAAATGGTGCTAGAAAAAGGGACTCTCTACATGCTGAAAACGAAAACTTGAACCAGGTTTATCACCATGCACTAAGTTCAAGTCAAAATGGATCTAAGCATTAAAGCAGAGACACTAAATCTGGAAAAGGAAGTATGAGGAACTCTTGAAGACATTGAGGTAGGCAAAGAGTTCATGAAAAAAAATCAAATCACATGGGAAACAGTTGAAAGAATTAATAATTGGGACCTGCTCTTACTGAGAAGTTTTTCACGTCAAAAGAAATTACCAACAAATTGAAAAGACAACCCACAAATTTAGAAACAATCATGACAAATAAGTACTCAGACAAAAGTCTGCTCTGTAGAATTGATAAAGAAGTAAAAAAAAAAAAAACAAAAAAACAGTAGGGCCCCAAAATTTAAAGACCCAGTCCAGAAATGGGAATCTGAGATGAGTAAACACTTCTCAGAGTCTGAAATTAAAGAAGCTAATAAATATATGAAAAAAAATTGCTCCACATCACTAGTCATCCGCAAACTGAAATTAAAACAACATTGAGATATCATCTCACCCCAGAAAGAATGGCTATCATAAAGAAATCACCAAACAACAAATTTTGGAGGGGATGTGGGGAAAAAGAAGCTCTTCTCCACAGCTGGTGGGAATGTAGACTAGTGCAACCCTTATGGAAATCAGTGTGGAGACTCCTTAGAAAATTTGGACTGGAAATCCCATTCAAACCAGGTATTCCTCTACTGGTAATTTTCCCAGAGGATCTGAAAACATCATATCATAGAGATTTATGGGTGCCTATGTTTATAGCAGCACAATTTGTGATAGCCAAGTCTTGGAACCACCAAGATGCCCACCACCTGAGGAATGGTTGAAAAAGATGTGGTATTTTTACACAATGGAGTATTACTCTGCTATAAAGAATGATAAACTTGAAGCCTTTATATTGAAGTGGATGCCAATTGAAGATATACTCATAAGTGAAATAACCAGACACACATGTGTAGATATCATATAGTTTCCCTAGTATAAGAACTCAAAAGAAGAAATACAAAGAGAAAGGTATAATACAAGTAAAAGGAAAGCAGGAACTTGAGGACTAACTAATCAAGAGAGGAAAAGAAGAAGAGCTAGGAAACATGACAGTGACAAGCCATACAGTTATATGTAGAAGATGGGTAAGGCAATGATCCTGAGAATCTCCAGAAGAGTTTTGAATCTTGCAGTGAATTGGAAAGATTCTCACCCTGACTAACTATATATACTGATAACCTGTTAACTTAGCAACTGGCCTGAAGATGGTAATCTGTAACAGTAGTTTCATGTTTGGAGTGCCAGTCATTCTGGTCTTCTGAATACGGGATGCTTGTCATGACATGCCTGCTGCTGCTGTGCTCTCCCTTGGGTAGATGACTTTTCAAAAAGAAGGGGGTGGTGAATTAAGGCAAGAGACAGTAAAAGGAATTATTTGGGACTGTCCCGCTTCAAGGTTGTATATGGCTAGATTTCTGGACTTATTTGTAAACATAAGATTTATATAATTTGTTATGCCTATTTTTAAAATATATTCTAATTCTTAAATGTTTTTTCATCATATTCTGCAGGGACTTAAAGTTCAGCATACCAAAATTTGATGAAAAATACCTGTTCAATGTTATGCCTAAGTTGACTGATATTCAGACAGATAGTGAGGTTAAGCTTAACAGTCTAGGTTGTGTGGTAATAACAATAAGCTTGTTCTGGAGGTTTAACAACCTAAGTTTGCAGATCAAAATTAGAGACAAAGGAGGGCCACAAGGAAAGCCAACATTTTGCCCCTAGTCTTCCAAGGTCAATTAAGTCTCAGGACATATGAGAACTTGTACTGTAACGTCATGTAACTCGGTAGTGTCCCAAATTTTCTGATCAAGGAGATTATGAGGTCAAAGAAGAAAGTGATCAATGATGTAGAGTGTGCCTAAGGAGAGTCACACGGAGAGAAAAACATTCTCTCAGGCTTTCACAGAGAGCACATTGGCCAAGCAGTGGCCGTGACTCATTCACATGGGTGACACTGACAAATGTTCTACAATCAGAGGTACAGGATCTCAGCATAAGTGCTGAGGGGATTTCACTGACCTTATCAGACCCAAAAGCTACAACTCTTGTTGCATATATCTTGCTTTACCCTGGTGTTAACCATCCAGCAGAAATATATAAAACGTAGTATAAGAAGTAAAGCCATGATATGTTGAGCTGTGGGGGACTCAGGTCAACAATTTTTGACAATGCCAGTTAAGTGGAAGACCCAATATTTTATGGGCTGCTGGACTCTTTTAGAATATTTTGCTGAGTTAACACACCTATAATATTCAAATAATGGAACATAGAAAAATAAGTGGATACAGATGAATGTTCTTTTTGTATCTGTGTATTCAAAATGATTAGGGTAGATATATATTTGCTTTCTCTTTATGAATAGAGGGATTTGTTCTAATAGTGTTTGTAAATAGGATATCATGTCGGCATCTTGTACAGCAATTAACCACTAGGAAGAATGTTTGTAATGTGTTAATTATTGAAACTGTCCTATCAATTTGATTTGAAAAATAAAAGATATCATGTCTGCATTTTGTCCTCTGAATAACTACTATAAAGACAACAATATGCAATATATTAATTATTGCAACTGTCCTACTAACCTGTTTTGAAACTGTCTTATTGCTGTTTGTTTCTCAATAAAATTATGGGATAAAAAAGAGGATAAAAGGATTTAAAAGTGTATTAATTAATGCCATTTTGCATTATTTTTATTTTTCAAAATAAAGTTATTTTCAAAAGAAAAATAAATATTTATTGAAAAGAAGAGTTGGGGTGGGGAAATATCTCAGTAGAATAAGTGCTTGCCTGGCAAGCTTAGCATCCTGATGTCAATCCCCAGTACTACAAAAAGAAAAAAGAAAAAGAAAAGATTAGAAGAGTTAATGCTTAATTATTTGTTCAATCTTGCATGGCTGTATCTGGTAGTTTGAGCAACAAATTTGATAACAATACATAATAAAACAACCACTATTAATTTTCTATTCTTATTTTGAAATTCTGTATTATTTTTACTCTGTTATGTTGCCTTTGTTATTGTCATTGTTCTTGTTATTTGTCTTGGTTTTTTCCTCCTTAAAATAAGTAAATAGAAGAATAAAAAAAAGACATGTGCATGAGACTTTGTGATTCAAGGGGTGGAACATTATGGTTTGTGTCCAGTTGTCCTCCTAAAGCCTCATGCAGTCATGGAGCAGGAAATTATAGAGTTTGAGATTAATTCATGATGAAGACAGGGATTATGGGTCTTAGTACTGCTGGGATTATGAGTGTGAGTACTACATTCAGTTGTGGCATACAACTTGAATTTAACTTAAGGGAGACAGACTTCCTCTCTATTTCCATTGTTGCCACTACCCATCCCTTGGCTCTCTTGGTCTTTGTCACTGGCAGGAAGGTTGCCCTCTGCCATGTGCTGCTTTGCCTTGGAGACAGCTGAGTATGGACTGAAACCTGCAGTAACTGTGAGCTAAATAAATCTTTCCTTCTTTCATTTTGGGTGTTGAGTATTTGTCCCAGCAACAAGAGTTTCTGTGATAGTCATGATGAACTGAGATTCATCCCAGGAATGGAAGGAATGTTTAATGTACATAGAACCATAAATAAATGAGGGGGCCATGGAGATGGCTCAGTAGAATAAACACTTCCCTGGGAAGTGCAAGGGCCTGAGTTCAATCCCCGCTTCCACAAAAATAAAGAGTTCAATCCCCGGTTTCCACTTATTTGTGAAATACATCACATCAACAAAGTTGAAGACAAAAGACTAGGGGATATTGGAATAGATGTCATTATTGCAATCTGATAAAAGCCATCTAGGACAAATCAACAACCAACATTATACTTAATGGAGGAAAAATTGAAAGCCTTCACTTTTAAATCTGGAACAAGACAAGGATGCCCACTGTCACCACTCCTGTTCAATATAGTTTTTGAAACATTAGCCATTGCAATTAGACAACAGAAAGAAATTAAAACAAATAATGATTAAAATTAAGAAGTGAAATTATTATTTGCAGATGACATTATATGAATAGAAGACCCTAAAACTCCACTAAGAGGATTGAAGATTTAATAGCCATATTCAATAGCATAGCAGGATACAAAGTTAGCACTCAAAAATCAATAGAATTTCTATACACAAACAATGAACACCCTGAGGGAAATTATGGAAGGAAGGCCTTTCATGATGACACCTCTCAGAAATGCCATACTTAGGAATGAATCTCACAAAGGTAGTAAAAGACTTATACATAAAAGTTATAGTACTCTGAAAACAGAGATTGAAGAGAATTTTAGAGGATGGAAAGAAGTTCCTTTCTCCTGGATAGGAAGAACCAACATTGAGAAAATAGCCATACTCTCAAAATTGTCATACAATTTCAATGGAAACCCAATAAAACAGCATTAGTATACCTCACAGAACTAGAAAAAAACATTACATTCCTAAAATTCATTTGGAACCAGAAGAGACATAGAATAGCAAAACAATCCTGGCAACAGAGGAAAGGCTAGAGACATCATATTCCCTGACTTGAAAGTATACTACAAATGTACTGTGATAAAATCAGCATGGTATCAGCATAAAAACAGGCATGAGGATCCATGGATCAGATTAGATGTAGATAGCACTACAAGCATGCTCAACCACCTTATCTTTAACAAAGGGGCCAAACTTGTTCACTGGAAGAATGATAGCCTCTTTAATAAATGCTGCAGGAAAAACTGGCTTTCCACATGTCAGAGGCTTAAAAAAAACCATGCCTTTTACCTGGCACGATACTACTGTCAAAATTGATCAAAGATTTAAATATTAATATTGAAACACTAAATATTCTGGAAGAAAAATTAGGTAGAAACCTTAACAACATATGGGTAGGTAAAGAATTTTAAACAAAAATAAGAATGCTCAGGAAATAGTTCAAAGAATCAAGAATTGAAATCTCATCTTTTTAAAAGTTTCTACAAATAAAAAAAACCCTATAGACTAAGAAGAAAACCCATGAAGTGAGAGATAGTTGTAGCAGAATATCTATCAGACAAAGCACCCTCATCTAGAATATATCTAGAATTAAAAGAAAATTGAGCCTCCAAAATTCAAAGACCCAATCCAAAAATGAGCATCTGGGATGGATGTACGCTTCACAAATGAAGAGATATAAATGGCAAGTAAATATATGAGAAAATGTTCAACAACATTGCTCATTCAAGAGATGCAAATTAGAACAATGCTGAGGCACCATCTTACACCAGAAAGAATGGCTATCATCAAGAAGTTGATCAATAACAAATGCTAGAGAGGCAGTAGAGATAAAGGAACCCTTCTCCACGGTTAGTGGGAGTGTGGGCTGGTACAGCCATTATGGAAATCAGTACGGAGATTCCTCCAAAAGCTCGGATTTGAGGTCCCATTCAAGCCATCTTTTCCCCTCCTGGGTATTTTTTTCCAAAAGAACTGAACTCTTCATATCACAGTGATATATGTGCAACCAGGTTTATAGCAGCTCAATTTGTCATAGCTAAATCTTGGAAAAACTCAAATGCCCATCAACTGATGAATGGATTAAAAAAGATATTTGTAAATGATGGAGTATTATTCAGAGATAAATAGATAAATTTGAAGTTTTATAGGTAAATGCATGCAGCTAGAAGTATATTTGTAAGTGAAAAAATCTGATCCACAAGTGTGATCATCATGTTATCTCAACAGTTGGAGAACCTGAAAGAGTAATGAAAATCTAAAAGGTACAATGGATACTGTGAAAGGGAAAGAAATTGTTCAATGGGAAGGACAAACTGAGATTAAGAAAAGGACAAATGAAAGAAGGAAAAAATATATTCAGGTATATATGTTGACTAGTTTGGATAATTGTATTGTCAATTTCTGCTGGTCTTTTGAAAGGAGCAGTTAATACTTTAAAATTATTTTATTCTGATTATTTTTCCTATTTTGTATTGGGAGTCATTGAATCTAGAGAATTAAAGAGATGTGTGCAAGTGGGATGAGGCCTCAATGCCTAATGCAGACTATCTACCTCAGTCCTTAGATAAGCATTGTGACTGGTTAATGTCAGCTATTAGTCACCAGGCAACCATATATCATGTTACTGTCTCAGTTTCTTTCTCATTGCTGGGACAAATGCCTGATACTTAAAATGAAGGAAGGAAAGAATTATTTAGCTCAAGGTTACTGGAGTTTTCAGTTCATACTCAACTGACTCCAAGGCAGAGTGACACATGGCAGAGCATAATCTTTCATGGCAGTGGCAAAGAGCAGAGAGAAAAAGGGAGTGGTGATAGCTCAGCAGCTAGCTAACCTCTCTCCCCTCCTTACACTGTAATGAACATTGCCTGCCCCAGGGAAGGTGCAGCAGCCACACCCACAATAATCAATCACAAACTCCAGAAGCTGCCTCATGAAGGTTTGGAGGGGCCACTTAGACACAAACCATAATAGTCACTGACTTTGCAAGGATATAAATAAACATGCAGATTGCTGCTTGAGGGTCATCTTGCCAAACAGGGAGGTGAGTCACCATCTAAGACAGCTCTTGTCTTCCTATCTATTTTTTCCTTATGCCTTCCGCTGTTTCTCACCTTGTTGAGCAGAGGCGGGAAAGCTGAAGTTGAAGATGGATCCAACGATGATGAGTGAAGCCTGAAGTTCGGCATGCCTCTCTCAGTGGAGGGCTGGCATATGTTAGGGCTCTGCAAAGGTCCCTGTGGAAGTCTTCTAGACATCTGGTTTCAGATTCCCCTCAGCAGTCTCCCAAATCTCCTTGGAAGTCTACAGGGGAAGGAAAGACAGCTGGGGTTCAGAGGAACTCTAGTGGGTATCTGGGGGTTGGGAGGATTAACTATTTTGTCAATCAGTTTCATTTAATTCTTATCTCACATGGCATGCCCTTCAATAGCTTTGACTTTAGTTACTCAGGGGTTAAAGACATTTGGAGGATTCATGTTGTATTGCTTATTTATACTTATTGTGTTTCTATATGGAGCTTTTTAGGTCTGTTGTGATGGATAAGGTTTCCATTTTTATTTGAAGGTCTTGTTAATACCAAGATTTCTGTGACAGCTTAATTCTTAGTATTTTTTTTTCTCCAGTGACCTCTGAATTTTTATTTGCCAGCTCCTTCCCAAGGGCACCTCACTTCTGTTGCTTCAGTGTCTCAAAACTTTGGTGTCATTGGTCTCAGACACTAATTTTCCATCCACAATTTTGTGGGCGATGGTCCTCTTGGTGGTTTGCACAGAGGTGCTGCTGCTGTCCAGGGCAAGGCTGAGATTGAAATCCTCCCCATCTTCCAGCAGGCAGCAGTACATGCGATCTCAACCTCCAGCTTGACCTTGATGTTCAGCAGGGGCTCATACTCTTGGGCTTAGTGCTGTCCCATTGTTCGAGTCTGTGCCAGCTCTGACTCTAGGTACAGCAGAACCCCACTGAATTGCTCCATCTGCATAGTGTAGCAGGCCTCAAGGTCTCTCAGGCTGTTCTCCAGGCCAATCCAGATTCCTCATGGATTCCAGGTCAGTATCAAAGTACTGAAGCTGTACTTCAGCTTTGTGAGTGTCATCTCAGAAGCTCCAACCTCAGAAGACTGAGAGGTGATTATTGTGGTGCTCTCCTCAATCTGCTGGAACCAGTCCTTGTCCAGATCTAAGTTCTTCTGAGCCAGCACATTATATTGAGCTCTGATGTCTGCCATGATCTTGCTGAGGTCCTGAGATTTGGGTGCATCCACCTCCACAGTCAACCCAGAGCTGGCAATCGGCTTGAAGGATGCTGACTTCCTCATCATGGTTCTTTCTTTCTTTTTTACCAGTAGTAATATTATTTTATTTTATCTTTTATTTTTTGAATAATTTTACTGAGAAACAAATAGCAATGAGACAGTTTCACAACTGATTACTAACACATTTTCAAAAACTAATGCATTGCATATTGTTGTCTTAGTGGTTATTCATTGTACAGGATGCAGACATGATATCCTGTCTTAAACACTATTAGAACAAACTGCTCTATTCATAGAATTAAGAGAATGGAGCTGTATATTTCTCCTATTTTGAGTATACTGATACAAAATGGTCATTCATTTATATCCCACTTTTTTGGTTAGTTTTGTCAGAGAAGAGCATTCCTTTGTCATTTAAATACTGTAGATGTGTGAATTCAGCAAAATGTCTCAATAATAGTAGTGGGTATTCTGTAAGTCTGGCAGTGTCTGAAGTTGTTGACTTCAGCCTCTTACAGCTCAGCGTATTAATATGACTTTACTTTTTTATAATTTGTTTTCATACTTTTCTGCTGGATGTTTAAGACTGAGATAAAACAAGACCCATATAACAAGAAATGTAACTTTTGTATCTGATAAGATTAGTCAAATCCCCTCAGGGTTTAACCTGAAACCCTGTACCGCAGTTTGTAGATCCTTTGTTAGTGTTAGCCATGTGGATGAGTCACGGTCATTGTTGAGCAATTTGCTCTCTGTGAAAGCCTGAGAGAATGTTTTCTCTCCATGGGACTCGCCTTACACACAATCTGCATCATCATTCATTTTCCTCTGTGGTCCTATTATCTCCTTGATCAGAAAATTTGGGACACAACTGAGTTGTATGATGTTACTCTACAGGTTCTCCTATGCCTTGAGTCTTCACTGACCTTGAAAGGCTAAGGCCAAAATGTTTGCTGTCCTTGCAACCCTTCTTTTACTCTAATTTTTGGTCTGTAAATTTAGGTTGTTCACACTCCAGAAGAGAGGCTTATTATTATTACTGTATAACATGGGCAGTTGAGCTTAACCTCACTGTCTGGATATCAAACATCTTAGACATAAAATAGAACAGGTATTTCCCATCAAGTATTGATATGCTAAACTTTGAGTCCATCCAGAATATGAAGAAAAAAGATTAAAAAGATAAAAATTTTAAAAATAAAGAATAAGCACTTACATATTTTTACACAGAAATTTAGAAATCTAACCATACACAGCCTTGTAGCAGGACAGTCCTGTGACATTTATTTTGTTACTTTGCTCATAGTTTCTCTTCATGAATATCAGCTCCTCCTTCAGAATCTCGATTTCTGTCTCCAGCTGCAGCTGAATGATTTTGGTGTCATTGATGACCTTGCGAAGCCCATAGATGTTATTCTCCACAGACTGATGCATCGCCAGCTCTGTCTCATACTTGACTCTAAAGTCATCAGCACCGATAGCTTTGTCAGTCTGAGGACAACGTGGGTGTTGTCCACAGAATTCACAAAGATCTGAGCCTTCAGCTTCTCCATGTTCTTGAAGTAATGGCCCTAGTCTCTGACCTGGTACCCCTTCTGCTCCAGGTGCTCCTGCATCTGGCTTTCCAGCTTCCGATTTTCCATCTCCAGACTCCTCACTCTCTTCAGGTTGGAGGCCAGGTTGTCATTCAGGTCCTCCATTGTCTCTTTCTCAGTCTGGATGCTGCCCATGTTGGTCAGACCCCCGGCCACTCCCGTGGCCAGACCCGCAGACTCCGTGTCACCCCGGAGGATGGTGCAGCGAGACATGGAGATCCAGGATCCTGAGCCTCCCTCGCCAGCATAGACTCTGGGAGCTCTGCTGGCCCACCTGACCCATTGGCTGGGCACCCGGACTGAGCCCAGGGACTGGGAGTTGGTGGAGAAGGTGGTGGAGTGGGTGGTGACACTCATGCTGCCCCCGAAGAAAAGAGAGACTAGGACTCAAGTTCGGGTCCCCAATCCTCAGTATCTTTGAAAGAGGAAAAGCACTGTGGCTATGTCAATGACACAAAGACCAACATGATGCACAAAGCAACTAAAAGCAACAATGAGGCCACCATTAGCAAAAGAAATGGAGTATCTAATAACACTATAAACTAAATGGCTAAAAATAAATGTTAGTAATAATAATAGTGAAATATTGAAAGAAAAGAATAAATGGAATGAGAAACAAAAGAAAAGAATAGGAAGGGAGGAGAAACAGAGGTGTTATTTTAAAAAGAAAACTAAAGAATAAATAAAATTAAATAGACTTAAAATAATACAAAACATTAATATACAGTAAAGAGAAAAATAAAACCAAACAAAAATCAACAACAAAAAAGAAAATTACTCTAAAAGTCTCTCTACATCATATTTTTTTGGTTGAGTAGCTTTTTTCTTGCACCAGTAGTAGTGTTATACACTGAATAAGATGGAGCAATAGTGAGTTGTGACAGGGGTTTATTGTGTTTGCAACAGCCTTTTTTCTATTTGAATGCACAGTCACACATCTTCTATAGTTTTTCCTCTCCTTCCACTTTGGCTTCTAATTTTCCACTGTATCTCTTGATTTCCTTCCATTTAAATAAAATCTAATTTCCTGTTTTCTGTTATCATTTACTTTGCTCCTTATTTATGTTTTGGGTTTGTCTTATAAGAAAAATGAGGTGATGTTTGGTCCAGCATGTCTAGTTCATCTCACTTGACATTATGGTCTCAAGATGCATCCATTTTCCTGTAGACAGCTTATCCTTGTTTTTGATAGTGTTCTACTCTATTATGTGTAAATAGCAAATTTTCTTTATCCTTTAATCTGCTGAATGGAGATATAGACTACTTCAAAGATTTAGCAATTATGAAGTCTGCTACTATAAACATGGACATGCATGCATCATTGTAATCTGATGTCTTTGACTTTCAGGATGATACTCAAGTGAAGAATATCTGGATCTAGTGACCTGGGCATCTGCTTTTTTTTTTTTTTTTTTTTTTTTTTTTTTTTTTTTTTTGAGATAGGTTCTCATGATGCAATTTGGGCTGTACTCACTTTTGTAGCCCCTAAGCTGCTCTCAACTCACAGTGATCATCCTGTCTCAACCTCCTAATAACTGAGATTACAAATGTGAGCCACCACATCTGTTCCAGGGCCAGCACAGCATGTGGGGCAAGGGATTAAACTCGGGTCTTTGTGCTTGCCAGCCCCTGAGCTATATTTCAAACCCATACCAAAGCGTGTTCTTAATGTATTTTAATTTTGTTTCTAAGAGTTTAAATGTTATTTAGCAGCAGGAAGCAGAGCTTGTATTCATACCTCATTTTAAGCAATTTTAAAAGTTTAAAACAAACCCAAAATCAAAACAGGATTATGAAGTAAAATTTATGTTTTCTCTGACTCAAGTCTAGGCTTAGATTCCTCATTGAGCTGACTGACACCCTTTCTTCAAACAGCGAGAAAATCCAGCATCACAGCAAATTTCATTTTCATGACTACTATTCCTAGTATTACAATATAAATCTTATTCTTTGTTTACAAACATGGTAATAAAAGTAATTTTATGAAATTTCAAAATAGAGTACATACATAAAAAAAATAGAGTACATAGTAAAATAATTGATTCTTTACTGCTAGTTTCTAGCTATTCTCCCCAGAAAGACACAAGCATAGTAGTTTTTTATTAGGAATTTTTGAATGATTTTGTGTTTACATATATATGCTTACATATAACAATGTACTAGTAATCTCATATATATATATATATATATATATATGTGTGTGTGTGTGTGTGTGTGTGTGTGTTATTTTTTATTTTATTTTTGCAGTATACCAACACAATTTTATATTTGGCTTAATAGACTTCCCTTGTGTTTTTATAACCTGCATTCCAATATGTACCTTACTGAAATTTACATTTTGAATCTTATATTATGTTCAAGCTTCAATTTTTCCCACTGAAAGAAAAAGCCAATGGACCTCATGTGTGTGTGTGTGTGTGTGTGTGTGTGTGTGTGTATTATTGAAAGCACTTGGTTTGCAAAAGATTACAATGTCTTTCAATAGGTGCATGCATTTGTTCTATTCAATGTGGGCCAGACACTAACAGCTTCCTATTAGAACAGTTTGTTTAAAACTTGCTAAATGCAAATAAACATCATGTGCACCAAAAATAAACCAGAGTATACACTCAAAATCTTTCATTTCCTTAAAATTACTCCTAATTTATGTAAACAATGAACAGACTCTTTTTACAGTTACTGCAACTAACACAGCAGGAGCACACACTAGTGAAACTATTGCATTTCCAAGATCAGTCAAGGATTGCTCAAACAGATCATCATCCTTTTCCATAGTTTCAATCATTTTCTTCAAGTTATTTATCTCCTCATGCATTGCCTCTGATTTCCCCATGAGTCCTTCTTCATGAAAATCTCTTTGCAACTAAAATAAATGGATAAAATTTGATAAGCAAAAACATTTTTACAATACTTATATTTTAAGAATTACACTTTAAATAAAACTTAGAAAACTGCATTTAAATTCACCTAAAGTATTTCTGCACTCACATGTGAAAAAAATTCGATAAACAATATTATCTGAATGGGACAAGATTTGGTGAAGAAGAAGCATAGATTTTCCTTATTATTATTTATTTACTATTCATTTCTCCTGTGCTGAGGTATGAGAAAAAAATCTTTACATACTTGTCAAAATATTCTATTGTTCTGTGACACAGAATCTCCATTTCTCTTGGACAGTATGATCACCACATCATGGTGAGCATTAGAACTCATCTAAAATGTATTGTGCAATGCCAAGATGGTAAGAGCAGAGTTGCTTTGATGCCATATGCTAACTCAGGCTGGCTGTCCACATGTGGAGCTATGGTTTAGATCTGAAAACTCTTCCCAAATACTCATGTGTTTGGAATTAGACTGGATCATCAGAGCGCTGTGCTCTCCAGGGCATTTACAATTTATTATCTCCGTGGGCAGATTGCTGCTGTTAGTCTATGGGGCCTGGGAGGAGGTGGGTCGCTGGGGTATAACCAGGAGGAGACTATTCTTGTCCTCAGTTCATGTCGTCATGTCTGCTTCCTAACACAGTTTGGGTACTGTTTCCTTTGCCAAGGCCCTGTCCCGTGCTGTGTCAGCCTTGGAGCCTGTCCACTAGGAAATGTTGGAGATTTTATCCCACCTACTGGAAACTCACGAGGCTACCTGGAGACAACTACAGTAGTTTTGTATAGGTTATCACTTCATGAGCTTTTAAGTATGACATTTCTGATACTTTTATGTCAAAATGGATCTAGTTCAGGGTCTTTGGAGACTATAAGACTTCTGATATTATGGGCATTGTTAATGGAAAACAGTTGGGACTGACACTAACTAAATATCTCAAAATTCTGTGTACTCAGGTCCTGCTTAATTAATCCCATGTGAGATCATTTTATTAACTTTCCAAACACAAATGCTTTTCATAATCTCCAAGGAAAAATAGGAGTTAAGATAAGCTGAATTTTCAGAGTATAAAATGGAGCAAGAGGCTGCAGAGATAGCTCAGTGGTCTAAGCTGCTGCCTGGCAAGTGCAAGGACCTAGGCTCAATTCCAGCACCACATGCCATGCTGTCACCACTCTGGACACAGTGTTCTGGCCACTGAATCCAGGCATGCTGGTTTGCACCTGAAATCCCAGCACTAGCTAGGCTGAAATAGGAGGATCACTACAAGTCTAAGCTGCATAGTGAGGCCCCATACCAAATATGCGAATAAAAAAAGGAGAGAATCCAAAGCAGGATTCAAACAAACAAACGAAGGGATTCCACCCTGGATGAATTTCCAGCACCAAATGGCTCTGGTGCCCCTTTCCATGATCTGGCCACAACATTCCGCATCCTGCTAATGCACAAATGCCCTCAGAGTTACTGAGAAGGGCCACACCCACCTGCAGTCTTTGGTGCAAAATTTTTTTCTGATCTCCCAGGATGTTCTCTTTCTCCACCTTCAGCTTCTTTGCCAACTGTACCACATTTTCCTTCAGAGACCTCTCTTGAGCTGCCTTCTTCTGCTCTTCCTCCTGTTTTTCCTGGTTTAAAATTTCTTGTTTCCTCTCAGCTGCCTCTTCCTTGGCCATCTCAGCTGCTCCAGGTAAGGTTCAGAGAAGGGAAAAAACACAAAATTGAAAGCTAATTTCTGCCCTCCTGAGCTCAGACATAAGATCAAATCTGAAAAGAAATCACAGAATTCTTGCAAGCCCACACCATCCAAAGCAGCATAGTTGGGTGTTGTTTTTTTTTTTTTTCCTATTTACTTATTTATTTATTTTGTATTTTCGGGAAGGGTCTATAGGATTGTTCAGGGTCTCATTACTAGTTCCGAATCATAGTGATCCACTTATTTACAGCCTACCAAGAGCTGGAATTACAGGGGTGCACCACTACCCCCAATCTCAATTGCCATCTCAATGTGCCCCGAAGGCGGGTGCAGCATGAGAGGCCTGGGGATTGAACCTGTGGCCCCTGTGCCTGCTTGCAGGTGTTGTAATCCACTGAGCTATTTGGCTGGCTCTTTACAGTGCAGTTTAGAAGGTGATGAGAAAGGCCTTGTCTCTGTAGCTAAAGCACCCTAAATTCCATCATGTTCTTCTCCCTTTCATCAGAGCATGCGCTTCTCAGAGAGAGGATGCTACAACTTCATAGAACAACTTGTGGGATCACTCAGAGTCACTATAAGAATCTACTCATTCCTCGGAGCTCATCTGCTTCACATACCTGCTATGGCCTTTTCGCCATCAGTAAGAGCTTTATCTGACTGCAGGATGGATTCTTCTATTGTTGCCTGGGACTGCAAAAACTTTTGGAAGACCTCTCCTGCCTGTGGAGACAAGAAGGAATTAAACACTTTCCATAGAGAGAATATTTACACAAAGTGAATATATGTATACCATGTTGCATCATGATTACATTTTTAGTGGCTCTCTATAAACATATCAAGCTTCTCAGTGTAACCAGAGACTCTGCAAGCCTATGTGGTATCTCATTTCCTTCCCCTGAGCCATCTCCCTGGTCTCCGTGCTGCACCTGCTCTAGCTTCCAGCCAGTCAGATTCAAGAGCATTTACAAAATCCACAATCTCTGACACATTCATACATTTGTCTTTCAACAAGAAATTCAGGCTCAGTACTGTGTAGCTTTAATCTGCTAGGCCTTCCAGTTCAGTAGTATCAAGGATCCACTGTACAAATATATACTACTTACAGCTATTTGGAGATTGAAGTCAACAAATACTGTGAAATTTATATTACTTTGTTAAGTGAAAATCTGTATCACTTATACTCTTTCTGTTTTAATTCTAATTTGTTCTTTCTTTAAAAAATAAAAAAAAAACACTTGAGAAAGAATTTCTCACTAAATTTATCACCAATATCAATTTAATACATGGTAGTAGTGGACTATGAGGTCTGCTACCCCCACCTATATCTCCCTTTTCACTGTTTCATAAGTTATACCACAGAATAAGCACATCTCTACTTAGTTGATCTTGTCTCTCTTATTTTGATCAGGCTGCAGAGGAAAACATCTAACTGATCCATGAAAATATCTGGCACTAAGAGCACTAAGCACATTGAAAATCATCTTCTTGGCGGATGAAATGACTGATTTTTTTCTTTCTTCCTCTTGGATTCCTGAACTACTTACAGTTTCTTTAGGAATGAACTTTTTATTCTCAGAGATATACAGTCAGCAAAGCATTATAGTGACAAGTGGGCTTCTGGGTGTCATCCACAGATGTAGTACAGTCCTTGCATGCAGGAGGCCTGGTTCAGATCTCCTACCCTGGGGAGGCTTGTGAACATTTTGTGCTATTCTCCTATTTCTTTATTACTCACAACTGGCTCGTGAGAGCCATTGACATTATTCTCTAGACTTCCCCAGTTCCCGCTGGCCTCACCTTGACTCCTTTCCTAGGCACCTTCCTATAGTCCTCTTCAATCTGTTTTCGTGTATCCATGTATAGTTGGTGCCCTCCAGGAACCCAGAATGTTCCTGCTAAAGTGCTTTCCATTAATGGTTTTGAAAGTTGACTCAGTTCTTTCTGGCAGTATTGATCAGATTCCTCTTCATTCTTTGACAAGAAATCCTTCTTTTCATCCAAAATTATTTTCTGCAAGGAAAAAGTGCAGATATGCAACCTGCCTGGGAAAGGAAAGAACATCCCAGAGAACCTAGTAAAAATATCAACCTCTTTTTTTAATGTCAAAATTATTCTAGCTTAGTAAAATGTATGATGAATGAGAAATCATACAATTTGACTTATTGAAATCACTGAAAACTTCTGACAGACAATAGGAAACTCTGAAATTTTCAGGACACCGAGATGCTTGTCCTTGAAAAGAAGGAGCTGAATTTCACCATGTCTATGGCTTCTTACGGCTAGATCCCCTCTGGTTGTATCTTAGTGCCATAATGCATAGCAATGAGCAATGCCCTGGAAGGATAACCTTGTAAGAGAAACTAAGTTTCCAACAACGGGACATGGCACATCGAAAAAGCCAACCACAAGGGATGAGTAGCATGTTCTGGACAGGCAAGCAATTAATGGAAATTATAACAGAACCCACTGAAGTATTAAAGAGGGCATTTATTATGGTTATGTGTCATTTACACAGAGATCCTGCATAAAGCGTTGATTTATTGTTACTATTATTATGATGATGATGATGATTATAATATTTTTCTTTTAAGCACTGACATATAGTTTTAGAAACTCCATTCTCAGAAT
Source organism: Octodon degus (assembly GCF_000260255.1). Classification (NCBI taxonomy): domain Eukaryota; kingdom Metazoa; phylum Chordata; class Mammalia; order Rodentia; family Octodontidae; genus Octodon; species Octodon degus. The sequence goes on from NW_004525006.1 coordinate 96,197, forward strand.
TCAAAATGTTTACCTTGGAATTTGAAATAACCCACAAGCATAATACAGTCACCTCTAGGCTTTATTAATCAAGAAAGATGATAAATATTGAATAAGAAACAGTACCACCAGCTGCTTCTGGAATTCCTGATTTTCATCCTTGAAGGAGCACTCCATGAAGACCTCGATGGCCTCCTTCTCGCAGGCCGCGTGTACGTCCAGCAGCTCCTGGAGCGTGTCTGTGGGGAGCCGCACTCGCTGGGCCATCTGCTCGCTGTAGTGGGCAGCTGCCTTCTGCACGGCCGCTGCATTCTCAAACTGGGCCAGCGTGGTCAACGCATTCTCCACACAGGGCACCGCCCCACTGTTGATGGCCTTCACGTAGGTCTCCACCAGAGACCCCAGCCCTGAATGACCCGGAATTTTTAGGTGATAAATAAGAACATGAAAGTACAGTAGGTTCTAAGAATATTGGACTACCTTCCTAAAATCACATATCTCTGTCTCTGTCTCTTTCCCACGTGCACAACTATGTCTTATTCTCATCTTTTCTCCTCTTAGTCTCTCATTTCCATTGATTTCTGCTTCAAGGCTTTTAGGCTTATCTTTTTTTAACCAGGAATCAAACTCAGGACCTTGTACTTGCCTGGAAGTCACATAAAACGCTGAGCTACAGCACCAGCCCTGTATAAAAGCTTTTAAAAACTAGTTAATATCTAGCTTCACTTAATATATTAAATTGTGCATGGAAAACAAAATTTCTAAATTATAACTTTATAGATAAAGGAGAAGTGAAGGAAATCATGGAAACAAAAGCTTTGTTAATAGAGGAACATGGACTCATTCAGTGCAGATGGAGAATAGGAAAAAAAGATCATGATGTATCATATACTGGTACATATTTCCTACAATGAATGTGATGATTAGGTATACCTAAAATGTACCAGAAAATTTAATTACTGAAAGAAAGAGAGAAAGAAGAAAGAAAGAGAGTGGGAGATAAAGAAAGAACAAAGAAAGGAAGGAAGAAAGAAAAAAGAAAGAAAGAATGAAAGAAAGAAAGGAAGAAAGAAAGAGAGAAGACAGAAATCTCACAGAAGGAAGCCACTTCTCAAAAAAAAAAAAAAAAAAAAAAAGAGAAAGAGATCATAGTTCAATTAGTTAAATAATCTCAGAGTATATTTGCTCTAATTCTGAAGCTTCCAATGGATCTTCAGGATCTTAGGGAATACAATTTATATTTAGAGTGCTTGAAACTTACAGAAAGTTTCCTTGTTCTCATTGCAAAGAAACAGTCCCATGCAGGGCTATCTCTGAGCAAATAGTCTATATCTATTTTCACATAGTAATTTCATTACAAATGGAAGGTTTTTTTTCTGTACAGGGTGTCACAGTGCAGCTGGGACTCATAGTGATCCTGCTGTTTTCAGCCTTCAGCCTGGGATTATAGGTGTGTGCCAGTTCACTGGACTTCGTGGCTGGCTCAGCATGGCTGAAGGCAGACTCAGAAAAGCATGTGGTGCCAGAGATTGAACACCAGTCCCTGCGCTTGCCTAAGCAGGCCCTTAGTTCACTGAGCTATCTCTCTGGTTCACAAATGGAAGATTTTTTCCAAATCACATACTTGTATAAAAGTATACAATTTGGAAGAGGATGGAAATTGTAACCTCATTGAATGTGATAATTATACATTATATCCACCTCTTTATAGAATATAAATATGTGAATATCATGGCAGCATAGTTAAAAATAATGTATGGTAATTTTATAATATATTCAACATAAATTAATTGATCCAGACATATGTCAATAAGACTCACGATTTCCAGTGATCACAATTCCTTCTTTGAGGGTCTTGATCTTTGCATTAGTGAAGATATAAGAACAGAAACTACATGTTTGCTCTTCAAAATCAGGATCCAGTTCATCTTCTGAGATGTTCTCAATATGGAGTAGGCGATGTTTGTCATCTGTTGGCCGATCAAGGACAAAGCAGTTGCGCTCTGGGAAGAAATTCCTGATGCACTCCCTGGGAAGATTGACTACTTCTGATTTGGGATTCTCATCTAAGGAATGGGAAAATGGAGAACAACGAGATAGTCTTGAGACAGGGAGATCAGAGGGATTTTTTCATGGAAATTGTATCTTTGCAGCATTCTACACTTACAGAATACCTTTAATATAAACGTTTAATGTTTTTTTGTACATCAAACTGTCACCAGTGTTAGAACCAAATGCTGGGAGTATAGCCCAGTGGCACAATGCTTGCCTAGTAAGCATGAAGCTCTGTTTGGTTACCAGTGTTAAATAAACAGATAAATGAGATAATGGGCAATATATATGATTTCATATATCCTCAGATATATATAATTTATTTCAGTGGGGAAAAGCTTTTGATTCATCTTCACAAAACTAAATATGGCCCTGATTATAAAAGAATAGTTTATTTGATATTTACTGAATATATAAAAGTTCAGATAAAGCTAAGTAATATTCCATTATATAAAAATGTCACAGCTTTTTTATCCATTCCTCAGTTGATGGACACTTGGCTTGTTTCCAAGATTGAACTATTACTAACTGAGATTTTTATAGGTGAAGAAATGTGATTAGAAACCATACGCATTAGTAAAATAAATAATGTATGTGTAAGCATGGTATTTTCTCCCCAGTGTAAGAAATTGAAAGAATAGGTAATACAATAGATATTTTGAAATGGAAGGAACCTGCTGAAAGTGAAAGAACTGAGATGGAGAAAAAGACAAAAGAAAAGGAAATAATATATTTATATATACACATAGAAGATATTTAAGATAATTGTACTATTAGCTTTATTAGTTCATTGAAAAGAGCAGTTAGTGCTTATATTATCTGATCAATTTTATACGCCTATATCTGGTAATCTGAGCAAATGCTTTAAAGGTAAAAATTAACAACATATTAACAATTGTTAATGTCCTATCATCTTTTAAAAATACCATATCATTTTTAATGGATCGTTCAATTCATTTTTGTGAAAATGGTCAAGTGTAAATTTCTTTTTTTTTCTTTTCTTTTTTCCCCATAATTTTATTGATAAACAAATAGCAATGAGACAGTTTCAAATCATATTGCTAGGACAGTTTCAATAATTAAAACACTGCATACATTCTTCTTAGTGGTTAATTGCTGTACAGGATGCGGACTTGATATCCTATTTACAAACACCATTAGAACAAATCACTCTATTCATTAAGAGATGCAACTATATATCTATCCTAACCACTTTGAATACACAGATACAAAATGGACATTCATCTGTATACCCTTTTTTTGTTAAGTTCTGTTATTTGAATATTATAGGTGTGTAAACTCAGCAAAATATTCTAAAAGAGTCCAGTAGCCCATAATAGTATTGGGTCTTCCTCTTGACTGGCAATGTGAGAAATTGTTGACCTGAGTCCCAAGTGTAAATTTCCAGTCTACTCATTTCCTTCTTGAAATTGAAATGTGGGACCAAAATGAGGAGAGACTTCCAGGGGATACGAAATGATATTGATATAAAAATTAGAATAAAGAATATACCATGATGACTATGTAAGAAAATATATTTGGTTGCTAAACTTATTTCACTGAAAAATTCCAACTATGTAGAAATAGACAACAAAGCAGTGGTTTCCAGCCTCATAGGGGAAATGAGCAGATAAATGTAGGCTGGAAGACACAAAGTAGGAGATTTATAGGGCACACAAGTCTCGAGACTTGAACAAAATGAAGTTAGCGTTAAAAAAACTATTGTAAAGCTTTCACTGAGAGTTATCAATTTTACCTGTTTTCATCACAATAATTATGTTAAATGATAGATGTTGCGTGATAGTAACCACTGTACTATCTGCATCTATCCTATGTTATCATGCCTGAAATATAAAACATAAAGTGCAATTTCTAAAATTTGACACTACAATGGCTTTTAAAATAATCACAACTCTCCAACCCCGAAGTCCACCAAGTGAGTGAGAACTTCTGCGACACTCTCGGGACACTCAGATCCAGCCCAGCCTAGGCACAGAGAGCACATAGGAGAGCTTCCAACCTCCTTGAGTCAGCTAGATACCTCCAGACCAAAACTCAGGCACTCACGTGAGTGAGACCCTCTTCCACACCACTAGGACCCCTGCAAACCTCCAGCGCCCCTGCCCCAAGCCCACCAAGTGAGGGAGAATTTCTGCAATGCTCCTGGACCCCCAGAACCATCCCAGCCCAGACGCGGGTAATATGTGAGAGAGCTTCTGTGCTCCCCTGTGCTCCTTGGGTCAGAGGCACAACAGAGGGGTACCACAGGTTCACTTCTGAGGGCTGCAGCAGGAACGAGCTGAACACAAAAGCTAGACACAGGCCAGGCATAACTGGAAAAACGCAAACTTAATAAATCTGCAACCGAATTTCAGTAGGTACTAAGGTAATAACTGCAAGAAAGCACTACACCAAAGGTCAGAGGTCAGTGCTATATGAAATGACAAAGAGAAGGAGCAAAATGCAATCTCAGGTCTCGAATCCACCCATAACATGTTCAGAGTACACTAGCTCAGCTGAAATGAATGAAATAACAGTGTCAGAAGTAAAGAAACAACAGCAGAAAGTTATAGTGGAACTCAGAGCAGAATTAATTCCTGAAATAAAAAAGAAATCTCTGAATTTGGTGCATCTGAAGGAAAGAATCAAATGCAGAAAAATAAGGGGGAAACCCAATTCCCACCCAGAACAAGTGCAGAGGACATTAGCTCAGATGCAAGGTATGAATTAATAGTGTCACAAGTAAAGAAACAACAGCAGAAAGGTATAGAGGAACTCAGAGCAGAGATAATTCCTGAAATTAAAAAAGAAATCTCTAAATTCATACCATCTGCAGTAAAGAATCAAATATGGAAACATATGGAGGAAACCCAATTTGAAAAAAAAATCTGCAATAAAAGAACTAATAACTGCCTCTAAAAAAACATTGACTTAAAAAATAAAGCAGATTAGAAATATGATGGATTCCTTGAATGAGCAATACAGGAAAGAAATAGATCACATGAAGCAGAGTCAAAGAGATATAGAGGAACTTAAAAATCTCAATTACAAGCCTGGAAAGCCATTTTAGTGAAAGTAACGTCAGAGTTTCAGATCTTGTAGATGCTGGTACAGGTAGTGAAAAGATGAGAAAGGATCTCTTAAAAACAACTAGGATGCAGGAAAAACTAATCCATCACCTTCAAGACAATGCAAAGATGAACAACGTGAGACTAATAGGTATCAGTGAGGAAGAAGGAGTCAATAAAAATGATATAAAAAGAATATGGGCAGAAGTAATAGCAGAAAATTTCCCAAATATAAGGAAAAAATCTGACATTCAGGTAACCAAAGCATTCAAAATGCCAAATAACTTCAACTCAATTAAAAACACACCAAGACATTTAATAGTCAAGACAAAAGAATTCAAGCACAAGAATAATATCCTTAAAGCCACTAGAGAAAAGAAGCAGATCACAAAGGAAAACCCATGAAAATTATGGCAAACTTCTCTTCACAAACCATGAAGGCAAGAAGAGCATGGAGCAGAGTACTCCAAGTCCTCTATGAAAACAAATTCCACGTGAGATGACCGAGGGCCGCGTAATCCTGAATAGTCCCAGAGCGCAGGCCCGGCGAGTGAGTGAGATGACCTGGGGTCCTCCGAATCCGGAATAGACCCAAAACACAAGCCAGAACAGAACCCTTCAGCAGAACTCCCTGCAAAGAGGCTAGAGGCAAGACCCACCCAGCTGATTCAGGAGCAGAACATCTTGCCAGAGAGACACAAAGGG
>NW_004525006.1:104465-113206 GCF_000260255.1 Octodon degus
AACCATCAATGTAAATGGACTCAATTCACCAATTAAGAAATAATAGACTGGAACAGTTGATTAGGAAATAAAATCCAAGAATATGCTGTATACTAGAAACATACTTAACTCAAAAAGACATTCATAGGCTTAAAGTCAAAGGATGGAAATTAATACTAAATAAACCAGCACCTCAAAATGAAGCAGGGGTAACAATCCTGTTTTCAGACTGTCTCAACTTCAAACCAAGAATGATCAAAAGAAATAAGGAAGGCCACAATATACTAGGTAGGGGAAAAATTCAATAGGAAGAGGTAACAATCATAAATATCTATGCACCAAACACAAGAGCATCCAACTACATAAGACAAATCTTAATGGATATGAAAAATCTAATATCCAATACCACAATCTTAAAAGGAGAACTTAACACCCCCTTATCCCAAAAAGATAGGTCAACCAGACAAAAAAGTAGCAAAGAAGTAGCAGAACTGAACCAGAACTTGGAACAAGTGGACTTCATGGACATATACAGTGTTCCACCCAACTACAGCTGCACATGGGTCATTTTCTAAAATAGACCTCACAGTAGTACATAGGTCATGTTTAAATATATGCAAGAGAACAGAAATTATCCCATGCATATTATCTGAACACAGCACAATGAAACTGGAAGTAAATGACAAAACAAACCAAAAAAACCCCGAAATACATGGAAATTAAACAACACCCTACTCACCAACCAATTGGTCACAGATGAAATTAAACAAGAAATTCAACAATATCTACAATTTAATGACATCTCTTTCTTTTTTTTTTTTTTTTTGGCACAACCGAGGATTGAACTCAGGCCCTAGCACTTGCCAGGTAGGTGCTTATTCTACTGATCCATCTCCCTGGCCCCCTGTACAATTTAATGAAAATTCAACCACAATTTATGGGAATTTATTGGATATGATGAAAGCTGTTCTCAGAGGGAAATTCAAAGCTGTGAACTCACACATCAGGAAAACAGAATGGGAAGAAATAAACACATTAATGCTGCAACTCCAACATCTAGAAAAGGAAGAGCAAACAAAACCCAGAGCCCAAAGACAGAAGAAATCATAAAGGTTAGAGCAGAAATTAATTCAATTGAGACAAAGAAAACAGTTTAAAGAATTAATGAATCAAAAAGCTGGTTCTTTGACAAACCAAATAAATCAAAAGCCCCTAGGTGACCTCATCAAAAAAAGAAAGAAAAAATTCAAATACAAGCAATAAGGAATGAAAAGGGTGTGATCACCACAGACCCAGTGGAAATTCAGAAGATTGAGTAGCAACTTTGAGAATCTTTATGCTTACAGAATAGAAGACACAGATGAACTTGAAAGATTCCTAGAAAGATACAAATTACCACAACTGAAACAACAATATATAACCACTCTCAATAGCCCAATAACAGCCAATGAAATATGAGATGAATTAAAAAGCCTACTGACAAAGAGAAATTCAGGTCCAGATGAATTCACAGCTGAACTTCATGAGAAATTTACAGAAGATATAATACCTATACTCCTCAAACTCTTCAATGAAATTGAAAAGGAAGAGGTCATTCCAAATATTCTGCCAGGCAAGTATTATGCTGATTCCAAAACCAGGAAAATGACACAACTAAAAGAGAGAACTATAGGCCAGTCTCCCTCATGAACATAAATACAAAAATCCTCAATAAAATCCTAACAAGTAGAACAGCAAATCATCAAGAAGATCATACACCACGGCCAGGTAGGATTTGTCCCAGTGAGGCAAGGATGGTTCAATATTCAAAAATCTATAAATGCAATACATTATATAAATAGGGTGAAATGTAAAAACCACACGATCATCTCAATTGATGCAGAAACGGCTTTTGACAAAGTCCAACACTCATTAATATTCAAAGTCATACCGAAAATTGGAATATAAGGTCTCTAATCCAATTTGATAAAAGCCATCTATGACAACCCAATGGCTAATATAAAATTCTAAATGGGGAATAACTGAAATCTTTTACTCTCAGATCTGGTACAAGACAAGGATGTCCTCTAACACCCCTACTATTCAATATAGTTTTGGAATTATTAGCCAGATCATTAGACAAGAGGGAGAAATAAAAGAAATAAGAATAGGTAAAAAAGAATTTAAATTATCATTATTTGCAGATGATATCATTCTTTACTTGGAAGACCCAAAAAGTTCCACCAAAAAGCTATTATAATTGATATACAAATTCAGCAGCATAGCAGGATACAAACTCAATACACAGAAGTTAATCACATTCTTCTACACAGATAACAATCACACTGAGAGAGAAATAAGAGAAACAATACCTTTTACAATAGCACCAAGGAAAATGAAATTCCTTGGAATTCATTTAACTAAAGAAGTCAAAGATCTTTTCTCACAAAATTACAGTACTCTGAAAAAAGATAGTAGATGATTTCATAAAATGGAAAGATATTCATTCGCTGCTTCTGAATAGAAAGAAACAACAACGTGAAGATGGCCATACTGCCAAAATTGTTGTACAGATTTAATGCAATCCCTGTCAAACTGCCACCAACATACCTCTCAGTCCTAGAGGAATCATTTCTAACATTTATTTGGAATGAGAAATGTCCTAGATTAGCAAAGGTAGTCCTTGCCAACAAAGACAAGGCAGGAGGAATTACAATTCATGAATTCAAAATATACTACAAGGCTACTGTGATAAAATCAACATGGTTTTGGCAAAGAAATAGACCTGAGGATCAATGGAATAGATTAGAAGATGCAGAGACCTCTACAAACACATTCAGCTACCTGATCTTTGACGAAGGGAATAAACATGCTTACTGGAAGAAAGGGAAAATCTGGCTCTCTATATGCTGAAAAGTAAAACTTGACCCAGGTCTATCACCATGCACTAAGATAATGTCAAAATGGATTAAACATTTCAATATTAAAACAGAAACACTAAATCTTCTGGAAAAGAGAGTAGGAGGAACTCTTGAAAACATGGGGTAGGCAAAGAGTTCATGAACAAAAATCAAATCGCATGGGTAACACTTGAAAGAATAACCAACTGACTCCAACTCTTATTGAGAAGTTTTTGCACTTCAAAAGAAATTACCAACAAAGTGAAGACAACCCCCAATTTAGAAAAAAAATCTTAACTAATAAGCACTCAGACAAAGGTCTGCTATCTAGAATTTATAAAGAACTAAAATACATTAGGAAACTGTCTCATTGCTATATGTTTATCAATAAAACTTTGAAAATAAAAATAAAATAAAATAAAATAAAATAAAATACATTAGGGCCCCTAAATTTAAAGACCCAATCCAGAAATGGGCATCTAAGATGAACACACACTTCTCAGTGGACAAAATTTGAGAAGCGAATAAATACATGAAAAAATGCTCCACATCACTAGCCATTAGTGAATTGCAAATTAAAACAACACTGAGATACCATCTCACCTCAGAAACAATGGCTATCATAAAAAAATCAACCAATAACAAATGTTGGAAAGGCTGTGGGGAAAAGGGAACATTTCTCCACTGCTGGTGGGAATGTAGACTGGTGCAACCATTATGGAAAACAGTGTGGACACTCCTTAAGAAACTAAGACTGGAAATCCCAATCAAGCCAGCTACCCTCCTACTCAGAATTTTCCAAGAGGAACTGAAAACATCATATCATAGTGATATATGTGTACCTATGTTTATAACAGCCCAATTTGTGAGAGTTAAATCTTGGAAAAACCAAGATGCCCATCACATGAGGAATGGTTGAAAAAGATGTGGCATTTTTTACAGTGGAGTATTACTCAGATAGATAGAGAGAATGATAAACTTGAAGCATTCATTTTTAAGGGCATGCTACTTGAAAGATGTACTCATAAGTGAAATAAACCAGAACCACATGTGTAAATATCGTATTGTCTTCCTAGTTAAGAACTCAAAAGAAGAAATACAAATAGAAAGATATAACACAACTAAAAGGAAAGTGAGAACTTGATTGGACAACAAGGAGAGAGTAAGGAGAAAACCTTGGAAACAGGACAGGGACAAAGCCATACATTTGTACACACAAGATGGGCAAGGCAATGATCCTGAGAAACATCAGCAGGGTTTTGTAATTAGCTCTTAATTGGTTGGATTCTCAATCCAACTAACTATATATGCTGATACTTGTGAATCAAGCAACTGCACTGAAGATAGCAATTTGTTATAGAAGGTTCACACTTGGAATGCCTGTCATTCTGGCATTCCAGACAAATGCCAGAATGAGATATATAAAGTAAAGTCACATTAATACGCTGAGCTGTAAAAGGCTCTAGTCAACAACTTCTTCGATATCCCAGTCCTATTGTGGACTACTGGACTGTTTTGGATTTTGATGAATTCAAGCACCTGTAATATTTAGATACCAATAGAATACCCATCTCTAAGAGGACTAAACTAAAAACAGGGGTAAAGAGGAAGGACTATTTTGTATTTGTATATACAGAATAGTTGGGATAGATATACAGCTACTTTCACTTAATTCAGTGAGAAGAAAGATTTGTAGTAAGAGTGTTTGGACAGGTTATCCTGTCTGCTTCTTGGGCTATGGATAACCACTAAGACAATAACAATGTACATTGTATTAATTATTGAAAATGTCCTATTAATCAGCTTTGAAACTGTCTCACTGATACTTGTTTCTCAATAAAACAAAAAAAAATCACAACTACTCCATTGTCTTTGTGAGAAAGTATTGTGCTTGATTTAACAATTTCTTTTCTTATCAGTTTTTCAGAGAAGGTTTTGAGAAAGCAGCTGTAGAAAATGAAACCAAGAATAAATGAACCACATTTTTTAAATATGTTTGTTTGTTACAGTGTCTCACTATGTAGCTGACTCATAGTGATCTTCCTGTTTTCAGCCTCCCCCAGTGCTGGCATTACAGGTGTAAGCCACCATGCCTGGTTGCATCCCTGGTTAGGACCAGTATAGCATGTGTCAGTGGTCTAACTCTGGTGCCTGCGCTTACCTAAGGAGTCAATTAATCCTCTGAGCTATCTTGTGGGCCCTCAGAAGTGATATTTTTCACAAAATAACTTTGGATAAACACTGATGTAAATAATGGACAAGTAATTTGTCAGACACTGTTACTTATTTTGAAAGGACAGCATGAATAAATATAATGGCATGAATAGAAATGTGTGCTATCAATGTAAAGTTAATCAATGGATGGTAATGGTGACAGAAACGTAATAGGCATAAAAGGAAATGCAAATGCTTTCTCTGATTTATACAGAACATAGAATTATTTTTGTGTGTTCACTTTTAGAAAGTTATATATCACGGCTAGGAAATCTTATTCCTTGTTGAAAAGCATGGTTCCTAACTATGTAACCAGTACACACACACTGAGAGCATGCTCTGCACAGCAGTTTCAAGTTTAACAACTCTGAGAGCAATTGTTCTAACCAGAGGAAACAGACAGCAAAGTAGGATACACAAGTGACTGATTTCAGAAACTTGTAGTATCCCTTGGAATCTGGGGGCAAAAATAAAAATTCATAACAAATAACCACTAGGTTTTGAATAATTTCACAGTATTTCATAATCTACCATTTTAAAGGAAATGAAAACTTCAGTTTTTTAGAGCTTTCAACCTGTACCCATGCCCACTTCCAAAGGCTTCCAGCCAGTTTAAAGCACAAATGGAACCTTAGATGAAAGAAACGCCCCCACCCAGACTCTGCTCCAGTACCTGGAATCAGCTTCAAGGCATTCTCCAGGTACTGATCTGCTGTAATGGGCTGACCCTGCAACTTCAGCTCCAGCATGAAATCTCGTACAATCCAGCAGAAGCTGGGGAAGAAACTCACAAACTCTATCGAATCTTGTACTCCATCAGAATTTGAGGAAGACTTTGACCTGATGTGTTTTGTGAGCTCTGTCACATAACTGGAGTTGGTTAAGGAAAAGAATACTCCTACTAATAATGCCCAGGTTTCCTTCACTGAGAATTATCATAAACAATCTTTTTTGCCCAAGGTCACTCATGATCCACCAAAATCATCTAAGTCACAGGGAACAAAAAATATTTCAATCCTATTTCCCAAAAGCTCCCCATGTCATCTCATAGCTCAGATTCTGGAAGGATACTGCAGCTGCTCCAGGGCCTGCTGGTCGATGGTGCCCATGCTGTTGTAGATAACTGTGCTGCTCAGAAGCACTGCCAGGGCAAAGATCCAGGAGTCATTCTTAGGGTCACCCTAGAAATCAAAGGAGTTTAGGAGTCTACTCCAGAATTTCATTCAGACATTAACATTATCAGTTTTTTATTTGCAAATTCTATGCAAAGATGACAGACTGCAAGTAATAGCTCCAACCATTATTATAATTTTATAGTAATGTTATATGAAAAGAAGATTATAATCTTTATGAAGTTCTGCTTTCCACATATTAGAAAACATCAGAGAACATGCAGAAGCACTAGTACTGGGGGAGGTTTTACATAGTATATTCAGTGATGGACATTAATGTCTTCATTTTGGCATATTTACTGATACATAGATCTTATATAAGAAAAATGTATATTTTGGAGATTTTGGGTAACAAGTACAAAATTTGTGGTAAGAAAGAAATATATTTGAACACTACAGTTATGAAGAGGAGTAAAAGGAAAAATTTCTCTTTATATGAGGGTGATAATGTTTTCTTATTTATTTGTTCTGATATGACAACAAAAAGGACAGGGGACAAAGAAAAATTTGGACATGTCAAACAGCATTCTACTAAAATGGTTCCTGGTGGGAGAGGAATCAATCATTTGGAAAAGCCAGTACATTACAGAAGAAAATGTTTTCTAAACCATGTATTTGGTAAGAAGTTAATATTAAAATATTTAAGGAATTTTTGCAACTCAAGAGAAAAACTGAGCAAAAAATCTAATTGAACATGAGCAAACAACTCTAATACATATTTCTTCAAAGGAAATATATATAAAATCAGGAGATTTGCAAAAAGGTGTTCATTGTCACTAATCCTCAGGAAAATAGAAAACCAAGCAAACAGGAGAGATAAAATGATCATGAATTATACTATTATGAAAAGTAGAACATAACAAGTGTTGATGAAGGTTGAGAATGGACAGGGGCCATTTTGTCTATTGATTGAAATAAAAATTTATGCAGATATTACAGAAAATATATTTTATTTTATTTAAAATATTAAAAAGTAGAATCATTGTATGACCCAGCAATTTATTCTAGGTATATATCCCAAGGAAGTGAGATCAGTGCACTGTGTGTTTACTGCATCACAGCTCATAACAGGCACCATTTGAAAAAAGTCTGAGCATACAGGATCACTCAGTGGATGAGCAAGTGAACATAATGAGAATACTTTTATCTAAGCAGAGAAAGGAAGAGAATCTTACATTTTATGTTAACAAGAAAAAACCTTAAGGGTGATACACTTAGTGAAACAAGCCAGATGCAAAAAGGCAAACACTCACTATCATTTTTAGTGGTTGGATATGAAATAGTAAAACAAAGCAAAGCAAAACAAAACAAAACACAAAGTCAATCCATAGTAGTAGAAAATGCAGTAGTAGTTTTTAAGATCTGGAGGCTGTTGGAAATGTACAGACCATGTACAAAAGAAATGAAACTTTAGTTATGCAATATACATCATTTCTGGAGAGCTAAGAAATAGCTTGGTAACCATAGCTAACATAGCACAACATTGTATACTTGAATTTGCTAAAAAGCTAGGTTATACATGGTTACACTGCAACAAGGACAAAGAAAACAGCGATTGCATGTGGATAATTTTATTTGTTGGCATTTCACAATATATATAAAAATGCCGTTCCAATATACACCCTAGTATAAACTTTATTTGTTGATTATGTCTAAATAAAACTGAAAACCATAAACAAATTTATCACTTCTTTTGACAGAAATTGAGAATATTTGATTTTATACACTATTCTCAAATACATCATCAAGGAAGGGAATAATGACCAATCATTACGTTCATGTATTGTTAGGATGCTAAAATACCAAAATTCCTTTTTTGATGAAGCAAGAAAAATTAATTCTCCTTTCATGATGGCAGAGAGGCTTAATATTTTTGTGATGTTTTTCTTTTTATTTTTTATTAATTTTATTGAGAAACAAATAGCAATGAGACAATTTCAAAACTGATTAGTAGGACAGATTCAATAATTAATACATTGCCTACCGTTATCCTCATGGCCATTATTTGTAGTACAAGATGCAGACATGATATCCTGTCCAAACATTATTAGTACATATCTTTCTTTTCATTGAATCAATAGAAAGTAGCTGTATATACTAACACAATTCCATCACAGAATATTCACCATAGGAAAAAATGTTCTATAGAACCAGCACATTTAAAGGCATATCAGAGACTTCCAGAATGTTCTAAGTATAGTTGGGGAGATTCACTATAAGAAACACTCAAATGTACACTTCAGCTTCAAATGTGAAGTGGATTAGAGGCCTCCGCTCAGCCGCTGAGATGGGGCTGGTGCCTCAGCCCCTTCCACTCCACGTACCAAAATGCTGCACTGTATGTGGTGAAAGAGTGATGGCAGCATGCAGGGCCCTGTACAGCTGAAAAATTAATTGCTTGACTTGGGCAGTGTTGATGGAAAACATCCCACAGGTATGAGCCTTCTTATGAAATGACTTTCCAGGGCCACATAGCAGGTATTGATCCCCAAGAGCA
>NW_004525006.1:113306-115454 GCF_000260255.1 Octodon degus
TCAGCCCCTTCCACTCCACGTACCAAATGCCTAACTGTATGTGGTGAAAGAGTGATGGCAGCATGCAGGGCCCTGTACAGCTGAAAAATTGATTGCTCGCCTTGGGCAGTGTTGATGGAAAACATCCCACAGGTATGAGCCTTCTTATGAAATGACTTTCCAGGGCCACATAGCACGTATTGATCCTCAAGAGCACCCTTCTCCCAACAGAGGGTATCTCCAAAAACATGTTCCAATGGATGCCCCCTGCAAACGGAAGAAGCCAGGGACTGTACAGTGCACTGTCTTTCTCTCTTCAACCTACTTCATTGCTTTTCACCTCATGATCTTCACAATGGGACTGAAGACTATGGTAGCCATGCTTTATATCTGTTCATTTATATCTGTACTGTACTAAACCCATAAGCTAGAACTTAGTTTTCAATGTTTTCCTTATAGTGAATGATGCTATTCACATCAGGGTCAAGGAATGAGCATTTTACTTAAAGTACCATGGTACCTGATCTGATAAAGAACTAGGAGAACAAAATTTGCCTCAGACACTGTGGTTTGCTTTCTTATACTTCATAAACAGAGTACAGCAGTCAAGTCACAGAGGGTCTTGAAGAGAAAGCACACAGACCAAATAGAAAGGATCTGTCTCAGAATCTCTGCCTCACCTTCTCCACGTCTCCCAAGCCCTCGGTGTCCAGAAGGACCAGGGTGCAGTCCGGCTTGGTGGGGTGGGGCACACACCACATCCAGATGCCCTTGGTTTTAGATTGCACGGTGGAGCCCAGAGGGAAACCTGCAGGGAAGGGGAGAAATAGCAAATAGTGGGCACAGCTCCTCCAAGTAGCAGAGGGAAAATGTCAAGCTTTGTTGGATTATGAATACTCCAGCAAGAAAAAAAAAAAAAAAAAGAAAAGCAAAACAAAAACAATGCCTTTTCTATTTTCCTAAGTTATGTTTTATTTTTTGTAAGTTATGTTTTAAAGGCCTGGGGATATTAAATATAAAAATGATGATAATAAAGGACTCAAGGTGATGACAGAAGACATCCAGGAATCTGAAAAACACAGACCTCTAATGATTACAACAATAGCATTGCTAAAGAAAGTTGTGGTTCAGTTAGAGAGGAGCAAAATGAAGAGAGATGTTAGAAGAACATGGAAGCCAAAGGAAGAATCTGGAATATATTTTATATTGAAAATACACTAAGAAGCAAAAATAAGAAGGGCAAAACAGAAGCTGGGAGTCACATGGGTGGGGAGTTTAAGAAGCATCTTTTTTATGTGTTTGTTACAGAGTCTCATGGCAAGCTCAGACTCTGGGGGATCCTCCTGTTTTCAGCCTCCCTATCGCTGGGATTACAGGCATGCACCATCAGCCCCAATGCATTTGCTGGCTCAGCATGCCCTGGGGGCAGTGCTGGTGTGATATGTGGTGCCAGAGATCGGTCACCTCAGACCCTGCACTTGCCTAAGCATGTGCTTAGTCCAGTAAGCTATCTCACTGGCCCAGAAGCATCTCACAGTGGTAAATATTTAATATTAAATATTTAATTAAAATACTTAAACATAGATAAGACTATTTTGTAAAAAAGTCAGAATGTGCTTTATAAGGGAAAAAGCACAGCAGTTTGGAATAATGAGCTTTATAAGACTATATTGTCTTTAGATTATGGGAACGAATGACAGCAAAGTATTACTTTGGTGGCGCAAATTAAAAGGAGGCAGTTGCTTCACTGAGAAGCATTGGGTTCTACCTTCACGTGCCTGAGAACAGTAATTAAGAAGCTGAGATGTCGCAGGTATCAACAACTGGCCCTGATCACGGCCGGTGCTCACCGCTGTTCTGTCCTGCCAGGCGGTTCATCAGGTAGGATTTTCCAGTGCGGTACAGGCCCAGGATGGCCACCACCACCACTGGGTTAGAAATCTGGTCAAGAATCTGTCGAGCTTCCTGGTTCACTGACAGCTCCTCATTCACATTTTCTATCAGACACACGGGGGCCAGCATGTTAGGCTCAGATTCCATGGCAACGTTCCAAGCTGGAATAAGGAAAAGATGTACATGGATATTTAGGGATGATGATTACACAGAGATACAAGTATACCTGTCCTTGAAATATACACTTAAACATTGTTAAAATTATATACATATATA
>NW_004525006.1:115554-121968 GCF_000260255.1 Octodon degus
TTCATTAAGAGAATGCAACTATATATCTATCGCAACCACTTTGAATACACAGATACAAAATGGACATTCATAGTTATACCCCAATTTTTTTTAAGTTCCGTTGTTGAATATTATAGGTGTGTAAACTATATGCAAACATAGGAATTTTAACCTAGGAGAGTAAAGAAGGATATATAGGTTAGCAGAAAATTTCAGTTCAGTTTTGGAAAATGTACAGCTATTAAGGAAGCTAATCTAAACTCATTGTAATGCACCCCTGCTCACTTCAGGAGATCTTAAAGTGATGGCTGACAAGCTGCTATTGAAACCATAGTGAGCATGTTACACTGTATTTCCTGGGCCAGCCGTGCAGATAATACCACCTATAGCACAAAACACACAGCAGGGAATTCAGAGCACTGGCAAAGAAGTTACCCCAGCTTGCCACAGGAGGGTACCAAGGGATTTTTCCTTCTTACATGTGCTCTTGCTTCCTCATCTCAAAATAGCTAATGCACTATGAAATAGTGTGGTGAAACTATGTATACATGTTCTTTCTTATTAGAAGTAAAATATGCCTATGAGAGAGTATCCTTTTGCCTTTTGTGTGATCTAAAGTTGAAGTTGTATTTCCTCTTGTTGGGAAGACATTGAAGCCCAGTAAACACTGATTGGAATGGCAAAGACTACAAATATTTCCTGATGTAAATTTCATAAGTCTCAAAAAAACTTTAAAATGTGTGCAGGGTTCAACCTACTGCCAGAGTTCTGAAGCATTCAATTAATAGATACTTATTCAGGGCTTTTATTTCTTACATCAGGCAGGTAAAAGCCAGTGTAGTAAGTGCATCAGTATAGAGAGCCCTTTGGTTGTCACCTATGTCTGAAAAGTTTATATTTGTGATCCCATGGAAAAGTTATTGGAATTCTAGGGAGTTAATTCCAATTTGCTACTTCCAATGCAACCCATGAAGAAAATAAGGACACTAAGGCATATTTGCAGTTTTGGAGAGCCAAGGAGTTCCCAAGGCCAGAGAGGATGATGGCTTACAGCAAAGAGGGTCTCAACCTAGTTCAAACCTGAATTTTATTCATGAAAATTGCGGTGACTTGAAGATGAGTGACATTGGGAATGGTGGAAAATATGTGAGTCTCATGAACCGTTAGGTAGGTGATAAGAAATTACCTTTGCTATACTTGGAGAGTGTGATGTCCAGAAGTAGTCTACATAACATGATTTGAGATAGTACGTAATGTTCTGGGGTTGTTGCTTCTGTTCTGATGTGTGAACATTTATGCCCTGGGAAATCATAGCCTCTTTTCTCTCATGGATCAAAACCAGCCACAGCTTTGAGCATGGCTCTCCATCCCATCCTGGCTCACACAAACTTTCTGGGAATATCCAACTAACCTGTCACCTTACTTCAAAGACTATATGTCAGCACCATGCAGGACCAATTTTTGTGCTTCAAGCCAATTGTAGAGATAAGAAAAAGTAGTATGACCAATTTGAATTGCTTAAATCCTAGTGAAGGGATAAGGAAAGGTCCAGGACCAATTTGCATTCTGTAAAGCCAATTAAAGAGATGAGGAGTCCAGCTGCAATGGTAAACATGGCATCAGGTGCTCAGATAAAGAGGATAGGTCCTAAGTCAGAGCTGACTGAAGAGCAGAAACAGGAAATCTGGGAAGCTTTTGATGTCTTTGATGCAGATGGGAGTAGGACCATTGGTATAAAGGAACTAAAGTTGTCAATGAGAGTCCTGGGCTTTGAGCCCAAGAAAGAAGAAATCAAGAAAATGATAAGTAAAATTAATAAGGAGAGGACAGACAAAATGAACTTCAGTGATTTTCTGACCATGATGATACAGAAAATGTCTGAGAAAGACACCGAGGAAGAAATCCTGAAAGCTTTCAAGCTTTTCAATGTTGATAAACCCAGACAATATCATTCAGAAATCTGAAATGTGTGGCCAAGGATCTGTGCAAGGATTTGATGGATGAGAAGCTTCAGGAGGTGATTGATGAAGCTGACCAAGATGGAGACAGTGAGGTCAACGAGCAGGGGTTCCTGCGCATCATGATAAAGTCCAGCTTCTAGTGAGACCAGTGTTGCATCTCCTGCTGAAAGCACATGTGACTAGGTTAGTGTCTGTTGTCCTGTGAAATCTGGCTCTGCACTTCCCTGTATAACTTCATGGCCTTGAATCTGACTTGGCTTCTGGAAGTGTTTTTCAATATTAAAGTTGTTTGTAAAATGGAGAGAGAGAGAAAGAGAGAGAAAGAGAGAGAGAGAGAGAGAGAGAGAGAGAGAGAGAGAGAGAGAGAGAGAAAGTACTAGGCATCTCTGAACATATCAATACATGGAAATAGGACCAGGTTTAGCCAAAATGGAAATAATTCCTCTTCTTTCAAGGGTGGTGACACAGATGGTCCACATATAACATTTGACAAATGGTTATATTTTGAGCAGTTGTATGTTGTCCTGTTCTAAAGGGCCTCTTGGAACCTGGTCTTTGAATCAGATACAATCAGATATAACTGATTAGAGGCTTAAAGTTCTTTACATTTGTCTCTGTTTTAGTTTTCCTGACAAGTAACTTTCAGTTTTGATCTTTCCTATAACTTGGGAATGGGACATGCACATTGAAACAGTCTGTGCATTTTATTAAATGTGTAATTAGACATTAAGATCTGGAGCAGGGTAGAGAGAGAGAAAGTGAAATGTAGGAAAAAAGAATAAACTGTCTGGGGATGGATCTGCAATTGCTAGTTAGGAATTTGTCTGTTTCATGATAAATAGGCTAGGACACAGGTGTCTGTTTATATCCTTTTTATTTCTGTAACATTTATTGTAGAGACCAGATTCATTCCCATTTTAGAGATGAGAGATGTGGTTTTTCTAGGTTTTCTTTTTTCTTGTGATTTTGATTTTGTTGTTCTTGTTTGTCTTTTTCCAGCACAATTAAAAATGTTGATTTTTGTGGAATTTTTCATATGGACCATTATCTTCCTCTGAATGGGCCATCATTAAACTAAGACAAAGGCTATAGCATCTCAAATTCTACAGATCTTTTGTAATTATTCCCAGCTCCAAACTTTAATACATTTCATTTCTCTGAACACTCCTAGTCCATTCTTGACTGTTTGCTTACATTTCTACCTAATTTTTACCTAGTAAATCTTTTTCCTATCTCTTACTTATATGTCTTGAAATTTTTTCCATCATGAGTCTGAAAACCTGCACACATATTCTATGGGTTGGATGGGATTGGGAACTTATTTGAGCTCAGGAACCTCTTGGGATCATGTCTAGTAACAAGTACTAATCCCTCTTCAAATCTTCATCACCTCCCATCTCTTAAAGAGTCCAGCACATTTCAGTATCACTGAGTTCAAAGCTACAGTAAATGAACCTGTGGACCACTCACATCAAATTGTAATTAAACTATAGTCATCTTCCCAGGACTTCTTGTTTCCACTGACAATAGAGTTTATACAGACAATAGAGTTTATTTTGCATAATTGTTGTCAGTACTGCATTTACACATAATGTAAGACATAATTACAAAAATAAAGGACTAGCCAGATAGTTTAGTGGATTAATGCACCCACTTAGGCAGAAGCAGGGACCCAGATTTATGTTGTGCCAGCCCCACCCCCACGGCACACTCACATGGTGATTGAAACTGGGCATGCTGGCATACACCTGTAATTCCAGCGCTTGGCAGGCTGAAAACATGAGTATCACTATGAGTCCAATCTGTGTAGTAAGACCCTGTAGACTCTGTACTAAATACATATACATATACATATATATATGTATTTTTACATATGTACTTTTTATATATGCACTTTTTTTTTACAACTGTTCACTCAGCAAAGAAATGCAGCATAGCAAGGTACTTTAAAAAGATTTTGTGGGGGTACATCAAGAATTCTCATAACTTCTGGGACTGTGGCCACTTCTTCAGTGTCCAATGGCTGTTTTGTGTTTAAACCAAACTTTAAGGAGATATATCTCTCCATACCCATGCAGGAACACTTTAATAAAGGGAAAATGAGTCAGAAGACAGTAAGGTTCTATTTTAAACTGATCACTTGGTATTGCTACAGATGAAATTCGAAACTGACTTCAAGAATAATTAAATAAAACCTGCTCAACAGTCTGATTAAATTTCTGCAAAAGTCTCATTCTACATTCCAGAAGAATGTATGGGACTGGGCCTGTCAAGTAAAACTTTAAAAAATTCCAACAGCTGCTCTTGTTCATTGTGTGAATGTCGCCGATTGTGCTTTAATATTCAAACGTCTAACAGAGGCGCTTCATAATAATATCACACCACATGTAGTCTCTTTGCAAGCTAAAGATTGTCCAGATATAAAATGTTTGCAAAAGTTGGTCTCACAGTTAATGGATTGCTCTGTCAATTGAAAACCTGAAGAAGGGGAACATATTCAGGTCACTTAGAAAAAGACACATCAGTCAATGAACTTGCTTTACAGTTGGTGCATGATTGTTACACAGAAGACAGATATAAAAATGCCAAGCAAAAGAGAACTGCCACTTCTAGTCGGTGGCAGTTTCCTCTTGCTGTGCTTATATTACAGAATATGGAAAGCTGGTCCACAAAAGTATATCAAGACTTTGTAGCTATCAACAGTCAACATCTACATGAATTTCCACCACTACTGGTTTTTGGGATCTCCACATTTATTAACTTCTCTCCATTGTTTCCTCATGCTGTGTCATCTCTGTTGTGTATAGAACTGTTCCAGTCTTTTTGCCCTGCAGAGAGCACCTGACTACAGTCCTTGACCGGCTAGTTGTTACAACTCAGTTTCTCTCTAAAATAAGTGAGAAAGCATTACAAGTTCTGACCAACATCTTTGGATATCATGATTTCTCAATTCAAAACTTTGTAAGACTTTAACTCTCTCATTGAAGAATTTTTATTCTGAGCCCTTAAGTATTCTGTGCTTCAGTCTCCCAGATACCAAGAGAAGAATAAACTTTTTTCTGTTAACCCATGTGAAAACATCCAGTGTATTCCATTATTTAGGAGGTACACAGAAAAATAAGCTTCAGAATAGCATGTTGCACTACTGATCAATGGCAGATTTTTGAAGGTGTAAATACAATCATTACTAGAAGATCTACATATCTATCATATGAATTACTTCCTGGTTTTGAGATGTCTTCATTATTTCACTTCTTCTCTTCACATATACCAACTGTGTTGACAATTCAGGGTTTTACTACACACATTTAGAAAAGAGTATATGGGATTCAAAGGAGTACGTATTAGTCATGCATATGAACTAATGACTCTTCTTCAGAGTTATTTCATGGCTTCCTGTTCCTCTTCTGAAAACCAGCTTAGCAGCACAAGAAAGAGGATGAGGTATTCCTGTCCCAGTTCCAGAGCCTTGGTGATGCCAAACAAGAGGATGCTTCTGGGTCACAGCCAAAAGTGCTTCTGAGGACAGACTTCTATCATTTTCAGAAATCCTTACTGGAAATGAAGGAGTTAAGAAGACCAAGTAAGAAGCAAAGCAAGTTTGTAGTACTCAGAGAAAAGTTGTGCATTTCATTGACCCTTTGGTAAGAGAATATCTTTTGCTTCCTGAAACTCAGGCTGTGCATGAAGTTTTGAATTTCAGTGCTGCCCACACTCTGGGAGCACTTTAACACCACCCATAAATTGATTTACACACTACACTCAGTAATCTTTTTAATGTTTTTTTAAAAATAATCTTTATTGTTATCCAAAGAACAAAGCCCTAAACAGTGAAGAGGACTGCATTTCAAATATCATCACTGCCAGCTTCATAGCACATGTACACAAACTGCACTTGGAGTGTAGTAGAGGGATCAGCCTGTGACAGCTGCTGAAAAATGGATACAAACTCTATGGCCTGAGAGAAGTGAATGAAATAATCCATACTTGCATTGTTAAATCTATTTCTGAACTAGAACTTTTAAGACTTTTAAAGCCTACCAAACAGAAGACTTACCATATGGCAAGGCTAACGTGGGGAGGCTACAAAAAGCAAATAGATGAAACTACAGGGATCACATTTAGCTTAAGACAACAAGAAGCACAGTCATGCTTATATGCCACTAGAGGAGTCTATTTTCAAGAGAAAAATGGGTAATTCCCTTATGATATTTAAGCAAAAAATATACTGCTAACCTCAAACAGGTATATATTAAAACTTTGGAGTAGTTTAGAAATAAAAAAATAACATGCATAAATTATAATTAAAATATCTCCTACATTAAAAATAGGTTTGGGATCGAGTTTGCTGATATTCATATTAGCACTAAGGTTTAAGGCAGTCGAGGATGCCTGTCTGCGGATCAGATAATAATATCTGTCAGACTATTTGGGTCAGAGGAGTCAACACAATGCACTGGAAAAGAAGTTACTA
>NW_004525006.1:122068-124839 GCF_000260255.1 Octodon degus
GTTTTTTTAAAGAATGTTATGTTTGAGATTAAAAATTTTCCTCTCAAAATTCCTGTATATTTAGAGGAAGGGCTCTTGAATGTTTAGCTTGTGGTGGTGCTAGCCTCATGAGAGGATTAATCCATTGGCGAGTTCATGGCTGCGTCTTTTTAGAAGGTGAGGCCTTTTTGAAGAAGGTAGCTCCCTGTAGCTACTTGCCTTTGGATGACTTGTCTCCTCCTTGTCTCCTCCCTGCTTTCTGCTTCCAGCCACCGTGAGAAGCTCAAGAATCCTGATATTTGTCCCTGTGAGACAGGCAACCATACACTGAACCTTCTGATTTGAACCCAAATCAACTGCTCTTCTTTTAAATTCAAGGGCTGGAATATTTTTCTCACCAATGTGAAAGCTAAGTACCATAGAAGACTAGTACCAAGAAGTGGAGATATTTTTGTAAATGGTACCTGACCATGTGAATCAGAAGATTGTAAGGTAGGTCTGTAGGATGAATTGGAAAGTAGAGATGTGTGCTATGGAAGTTTTAGAACACAAAGATCAGGACTTTGGGAGATTCTGATGCAAAAGCTGATAAAAATGTGAAGAATAGAGTCTGGTTCATGAGGTTTCAGGTAAAAGTGCAAACACAGTTGATCAAAAGTTTGGACCTAGCTTACTGACATAGCAAGACTATCTCTTTCTCCAAAATACATTAAACTGAAAATGTCTATGAATATAGATTAGTGCTAAGGGAATGTGTGTAATTCTCAGTACTCAGAAAATAAAAAGAAGTTGGCAGTGGGTATGGTGTCAGACCCCTGTAGTTTTAATTCTAGAAATCCTGATAAGTACATAGTTATTCCATGAGCCTTCTGTCATATTTTTGAATGTCATTGTAATGAAATATTTGTCTATGGAATATGTTATATTTTGAAAACTGAGCATATTAAAATGATGCATGTTAAAACGTCACAAATATTTTTCAATTATGCATCAAATATTCAAGATGTGTCTGCTTCCATCAATCACATCAGCTCTGTCATCAACATATGTGTGTTTGGGCTAGGAGATCTGTCTACCTACCCAAAACTTGAGGGTATTAGTGAGCTTCAATAAAATAAATTGTAAGTTCACATAAAAAAAGTTTTAATAT
This sequence comes from Octodon degus, assembly GCF_000260255.1. Lineage (NCBI taxonomy): Eukaryota > Metazoa > Chordata > Mammalia > Rodentia > Octodontidae > Octodon > Octodon degus. The sequence continues at coordinate 123,198 of NW_004525006.1, forward strand.
TTCAGGGAAATGGCAGAAGCTTACACCTTCACACGGCATGTGTTACAAAATGTGAATTCAGTAACCCTTTTTGATTTACATAAAAATGGTTTAAATCATTATTATATAATCTAGTAGATTCTATATTTCATCAAAATCTTTACACTATAAATTACTGAAAAAACAGAAATTACAAATAAAGTTTTGAGGAGAACAGAACAGCATTCAACTTCCAAACAAATGTGCCTGTACAGTTTCTATCACCTAACTCTTCATTGCTCTTGTGGGGTAAAGAATGTGGAGGCAAATCCTAAGCCTGGGCCTCTGCCTTGTACTACCCAGAACTGAGCCTCTCCTTTTCTGAGGTGAGAGTAAAAGGTCATCACTAGAAAAATGCTACATATGTCACTGGTCTCTTGGGCTGAAATATACCACAGAGAACTAACTTCATATAAACTAAGCACATCTGCTGCGCCTGTTCAAGAGTTGCTCTGAAATGCTTAAGTACGTGAAAATGGCTTTGAAGATGGGTGAAAGCTGGATTTCCAGGCCTAAGTATCTGTATATTAACATGTTCCACAAAAGACTGGAATGTCCATTTAAGAAAGAAAGATGTATCCCACAGAGTTACAATTGTATAAGTACTTTTAACTCATAAAGAATGTAGGAACTTAATTGACTTCTGCACAGATACATAAAAAGTATTTACTTTGAAGCTTTCTTAAGTGTAACTGCTAGGAAGACAAAAAAGGAAACTCTTCAGTTCTATTATAATTCCCTGTAAGCTGCTTGGCCTGGCAGGCTTTGTCCCATGTTCCAGGACTAAGGAAACCATGGCAGGGTCTGGCAGGCCTGGTGCACACCCTTCCTGGTCAGCTTGGCGCTGCTGCTGTGAACTGCTGGTCAGCGAGCTGTGCACCAAGGCCAGGGTGTCTGGCTACAACCAGGCTGCTTTCACTGGCAAAGTCTGAGGTTCCCCAGAACTCAGGCCAGACACAGACCTGGGATGTCAGACATAGCAGCTTACAGTTCCTGCCCTTTCCTGAGCTGTTACTTTCAATGAGAAATCAAGTCAAGCTCAAAAATAACTTGGATGACAGGAAAAAAACAAACAAACAAACAAACAAAAAAAAAAACAGAAAAGAAAAAGAACATACCTTCTCCAAAGCACCACAGGTCCAAGCGAAGTTCTCAGTTGCCTCTGACTGCTTGCTCTTTCTCTTCCCACTTGTTTGTCTCTTTATATCAGCTAAAATGAAAAGTGAAAGTAGACAATGACACTGTAATGAATAAGAGGCCCACTTTCAAGGTTTTTTGAAAGCTAATTATACCAAGATATATAATGTTGTATAAATGCTACAATTTAAACTAAAGTTAGGGACTTGTCTCCCCCCTCCCCTGAACCTGCAGAGGAAACTGGCAGGAATGAGGAAGTGAAAGACCAGAAGACAAAAACTGAGTCAGGTCATGGTGTGTTTATTGTAATGGGTCAACTCACATTTTAGATTATAAATGTAAATCTTGTGCTTTCTGTTGTAAATGTAGACTCACCACTGTTCTAAGTTGATTACTAACTAGTGGCTGTTTCTTGCTGTTTGCTAAGATAAAATTCCTATAACCCTCACCAATTCCTGTTAACAAAGTTAGCTTACAGAGATGACTT
>NW_004525006.1:125304-129134 GCF_000260255.1 Octodon degus
CCTTTGCAAAGGTAGTAACAGGAAACCCAAAGTTGCCTAGCGACTAATAGCTGAAATTGTCCAGGGAGTACATTTTCCTCAAGATTCACATAGCTTGACTGCTTCATGCACTGAGGCCTTGTCCCACCCTCCCACATATGATAGATTTCCACCTTCAGATGCTCTCAGCATCTCTCCCTTTACTGTTTTATTCTGTGAATGAATGTTGCATTGCAGTTGGAGAAGCTATGTTTGGAGAACTCTGCAGAAGACCTTTCCAGTCTTTATGCCAGTCCAAAGATGCCTGTACACAGCAATTTAACCCTACAAGTCTAGTCATACCTAACAGTAGTGAGTTTCCAGTACAACTGGCAAATATCAGAGGTTGTCAGTTATTTGAACATTTTACAGCCATCATAGCATTATGTCATTGCTTTTCTACATCTCGTGGTTACACTCTTCTGCTAGTTAAGGTCAAGTTAAAGCAAAACATATTCAAATAAAAAGATAACTTACTGGTATCTAGAAAGGTCAGTTAAAACTCCTCAGGATTTACCTTTGAACCAAGATAACCACCTTTAAACCTTCTCTCAGTGGCAGCCACCTGGATGAATCATGGCCATTGTGTGACCAAGTTGTTTTCTGTGAAAGCTCAAGAGACATTTTTTCTCTCTAGGTGACTCTCCTGAGGCACACTATCCATTGCTGATCACTTTCTTCTGTGGTCCCATAATCTCTTTAATCAGAAAATTAGCGACTCAGCTGAGTTAAAGGATATCACAGAAGAGGTTCTCTAATTTCTGGTCTCCAATCTTCAGTTGTTAAGCACCCAGAAGAAAAGCTTAACGACATTACCCTGCAATGGAGGCTGTAAACTTGACATCACTACCTATCTGAATCTCAAACATCTTATTTGCGGAACTGGGGATTGAACTCAGACCTTTGTGCTTGCCAGGCAAGCACTTATTCTACTGAGCTATCTCCCTGGCCATGAATTTCAAACATCTTATACATAAAACTAAACAATTATTTTCAAACAACAAAGAATATCCTATTATTTGAATCCTTATTGAATGATAAGAGACAACAGCTACGTATTTTTACATAGAAATTTAAAAATCAAAGCCATACATAACATTGCAGCATGATAATTGTGATTCCGTTTTGTGATATAGTTAACTTTTCATTTTTTGACATAACATAACCAATCATCTCTAATACATAAGAGGCTTTCACCTAATTACTTGTCTTTTAATGAGATATACGTTACAAGATTTTGTTAAAAGCAGAGGTCTGATTCTGAGAGATTTCTTATCACAATAAGCAATCTTTATTTTACATTTGGAGGACCTGTACATCTGGAATTATGAATAGATTGAATACATTATGAGATTAATAATAATGAATTACCAGACCTATATGAGATTCTTTGTTGTTTAGTTTAGTTTTATATTAAGAGAATCTTTTATAAGAAACCCATATTACAATATTTTTCAGAAAACCTTTATCTTTTCCAAGGAACAATTTATTAGGGTATCTCCCAAGAGAATATGGAGATTATTGAGGGCTTCCCATTAATGAACAATGATTGACAATCCCACCATTTACCAACTGGAGTGTTTTTTTTTTCTTTTTCTGAGGTACCAGCGATTGAACTACCAACTGGAGTCTTGCAAATGGACAAATAATATACAAAATACACCAAAAAACTTTACAAAATCAGAGTGTACTCAAATATACGTTTGATGAAATTGAACTATAATAACTATTACAATTTTAAAAATTTGTAATTATAAATAGACTAGTCAGATTTTGTTGTTTGTCAATTATCAGTGATCTATCAGAAAAATTTGGAAGAAATAGAATCTTTTATCTATAGTTAATATCCATATATTTGCATTTTATTTTGTCTTAAGAATACTGGTGGGCCAGCCGGCTAGCACAACAGACTAAAGTGCCTGCTTAGGCAGAGAGCAGAGGACAGGGTTTGATCCTTGGCATTTCATGCCAGCCCTACCCCTTGGGGCACACTGAGAGGGTGATTGAGACTGGGCATGGTGGCATGCACCTGTAATCCCAGCACATGGGAGGATGAAAACAGGAGAATTACTAGGAGTCTGATCTGTGTAGTGAAACCCTGCAGACCCTGTAGACAAGGTAAAAATATATAAGTAAGTAAATTACTGGTAACTTTTAGTATAGTTATCACTATATGCTCTATCACCTATTTAGAACTCAGATTTACATTTTGCCAGTTCTTCAATAGGCCCTAGGTTGAATCTAGCTTCAACATTGTCAGCTTCTTCAGATCTGGCTTTATGACACAGCCTGTCACCAAATTCAGACAGCCAAACAGGTTGCTCAGCATTTTCTAGAAATACACAAGAAAATATTCTACCCAGATAAACTCTTTTTTTAACTTTCTTGAATTATCCATTCTGTTACTGTATTTCCATCTTTTGCAAATTTAATAGTATATATTGACAAGTGAAGTGGGAAGGATTGATTCCCCCTTCTGTTTTTCTAATTGACACTCAGTTTATATTCAATGTAATCTGAATCCTGACAAAACTTTATGAAGGAAACCTACTTTTCACTAAGGGAAATGTGTTGATCATAAGTTTCAAAACGATGCACAGCCTTATTTCAGAAAAACAGGCTTAAGTATTGCATAATGTCTCTTATATGATATGTATATATATATATATTTATATGAATATATATAAACATATATAGAGAAAAAGTAGTTCCAATAATTCCCCAAATTATCTTTTCTGTTGTTCTGCACAATTTTTGGATATAAGCTAATTTGTTTAAATTATACTACTAGTTTCTCTTTGTTCTTTGAAATGCAAGCGCTGTCTTTTTACTTGCTTATTTCATTTTTGTCTATTATTTTGCTTTAAGTCCCACTTTAGCCATTGTATTTATTTAATTTTAATTTTTAATTTTTAATTTTTTGGTACCAGGAATCAAACTTGAGGCCTTGTGCTAGCCACGTAAATGCTTATGCTGATGGGATATATTCCTAGCATTTTAACCACTATTTTAAGATACACTAAATATCAACAACTGTTATTCTCCAATTATTTTTTATTAAATTTAGTTTTGTTTTTTATAGAAGTAAAAAGTGTGATTTCTTTCTTTCTTTCTTTCTTTTTTTAACCCGGGATTGAACTCAGGCCCTTGTGCTTGTCAGGGAAGTGTTTATACTACTGAGCCAACTCCCTGGCCCAGAAGTGTGCTTTTTTTGAAAAAAAAATCTTTCTTTCTTTCTTTCTTTCTTTCTTTCTTTCTTTCTTTCTTTCTTTCTTCTTTTTTTTCCCATAATTTTATTGATAAATAAATAGCAATGAGACAGTTTCAAATCAAATTGGTAGGACAGTTTCAATAATTAACACATTGCATACATTCTTCCTAGTGGTTAATTGCTGTACAAGATGTGGACATGATATTCTATTTGCAAACACCATTAGAACAAATCATTCTGTTCATTGATAGAATGTAACTATATATCTATCCTAACCACTTTGAATACGCAGATACAAAATGGACATTCATCTGTATACCCTTTTTATGTTAAGTTCTGTTATTTGAATATTATAGGTATGTAAACTCAGCAAAATATTTCAAAAGAATCCAGTAGCCCATAATAATATTGGGTCTTCTGCTTGACTGGCAATGTCAGAATTGTTGACCTGAGTCCCCTACAGCTCAACCTAACAACATGGCTTTACTTCCTATATTTCATTTTCATACCTTTCTGCTGGATGGTTAAGACCAAGGTAAAGCAGGACCTATGCAACAAGAGTTGTAGCTTTTGGGTCTGATAAGGTCAGTGAAATCCCCTC
>NW_004525006.1:129634-130211 GCF_000260255.1 Octodon degus
ATAAAAAACATTTAAAAATTAGAATATATTTTAAAAATAGGCATAAAGAATTATATACTTCTTATGTTTACACATAAGTCCAAAATCTCACCATATACAACCTTGGAGCAGGACAGTCCCACAATATTCCTTTTCCTGTCTCTTGCTTTCATTTACCACCCCTTTATTTTTGAACAACCACCTACCCAAGAGACATCAAAGCAGCAACTGGCATATCATGACAAGCAGCCCGTATTCAGAAGACCAGAATGACAGAAACTCCAAGCATGAAACTACTATTACAAATTACCATCTGCAGTGCAGTAGCTTCATTCACAGGAATTGGTATATATAGTCAGTCAAGGTGAGAATCTTTGCAATTAACTGCTAGATTAAAAAAATCTTCTGGAGATTCTCAAGATCATTGCCTTGTCCATCTTCTACATATAACTGTATAGCTTGACTTATTCATGTTTCCTAGCTCTTCTCCTTTCCCTCTCTTGCTTAATTAGTCCTTGAGATCCTGCTTTTCTTTTACTTGTATTATACCTTTCTATTTGTATTTCTTCTTTTGAGTTCTTATACTAGGGAGACTATA
>NW_004525006.1:140296-145657 GCF_000260255.1 Octodon degus
TTTCCAGTTTTCCTGAATCAACCCCAGAACTCATCTAATCATGAGAAAAAGTGGAGCAGACCTTGGATCTTTCATTTACTAGAGAACTACTCAGACATCAAAGTTAGGGAAAATAAAGGAAATAATTTACATTAACAACAACAAAAAAAGTTCAGTTCATTGTCATAAGATAGAGACATTAAGAAACCTAATCTCATGGCATGGAGATGGCTCAGTGGAATAAGTACTTCCCTGGCAAGCACAAGGCCTTGAGTTCAATCCCTGGTTCCACAAAAAAACCCCAAAACCTAATCTGAATTTCTTTTAACACACTGATTCTTTGAAGCAAACTCAAATCAAGCAGCTATCAGGAAACTGTGACAGGACAATCTTCTGTTGAAAACCACACTGAACATCTGAAAAATGTAGATAACAACTTCATCAAAAGCACATGCAGAAGATAAAATAATCCCTAGCACTGGTAAAGGATTTACTAATTAGATTAGACTATATTAGATTAGACTATAACTTTACAGAGCTGTTAGTCACAATCTCTAGTGCGTCCTGTTTTTTCCTGTGGTTCAAGCCCACAGCTGGTGTCCCCTCTCTGTTCCATTATAATTTATAATTATAATTTTGTGACTACCTATTTCACTATTTATGTGACATTTCTGTACGCTATATGCCCTGAAATACAAAACAATCATAAATTGTTTCAAATAAATTAAGAGTGAAGAAATATTAATTTATATTGTCTTTTATAATTTCATAATTCCCTTAATAGAAATCTATTTTTTTCATGTGAATTTGCATTATCATCCAGAATTGCGTGTATTCTGCCTGAAAAGTTTCAATAAGTATTTCTTATAAAAGAGATTTTCAAATAAATTTTTTCAAGAGTCAGAATTCCTCCGTGTTCAGTTTCAGATGTAGTTTCTTTCTTTGGGAGGACTTCAGAGCCCTGAATTTTAATGGACAACTCCCACCCTAAGAACGTCTCTGAGCAATGTTTCTTCCACTGGGCAAGGGCAGCAGCTGCTGGTCTTCCCTATGGGCCTCTGTCAATGTGGAAACTGCACCACGAGAAAGGAACTAAAGTGAGTGTTCTCAATTTGCCATGCCTGGCTAGATAGCCTGCATTCCCCAAGTGTAGCTGGATCCAGAAGTGGGTGCATCTGATCTGTAGTTAGAGTCTCCAGAACTTTGGTCTCTAAGTTGGAGTTTGAAGACAAAGAAAGAAAAAAAAAAAAAAAGAGGATGTCCTGCCTTGTTGGCCATACCTGTCATTAGTAAGTCAAGTCAAACTGCCTTGCAATGGACAGAAGATAGGTCCTGATTCTAGTGCTAGACTTGCTAGTCACTCCACCATTGTGCATCTGATGCTCAGTGCTGTCCTAGATCCTGGCAATGTACTTCTGTTTCTACAAAGTTCCTGATATGAGCTTAAATTGCAAGTAGTCAATATGGAAATTTAAAAATAAAAATGGGATGACAATTGAAAAAAAAGTAAGCATCTCAGACATCTCTGAGAGCACTCTCATTTTCAGAGACCTCAAGTATGAGAAAGAATAACTTCCTAAGCTGGGGTAAGATTTAGATGCTGGCATAATGACCACAAGACAAAAGGAGTATGGGTATGTTCACCAACTGAAAGAGCCCAACAAATCTTATTTCTAAGGCAAATAAAAGATACTTGCCTGGAAAAATTTTAAAGATCACAGAATGAAAGGAAGAGAAAACACAGAATTCATCTTCATTTTTCAGATTTCAGACAATGGCTTCCAGATGTGGAACTGCACCAGAGTATGGTGGCCCCCGCAGAGAATGCTACAAGCCCGTCCTTTGCCCTTCTCATTTCTTTCCTTATACGAGCAAAGAGAAAGGCATGAGAGAGAAGCAAAGAGTTTCAAATATTCTTCTCACTCTTGTGATTTGCTTAGGGAATTTTGAGACTGTGACAGAAGGAGCAGTCAATATCACTTTTCTTTTTCATTAACTTTATTGAAAATCAATAATTACATAGCACATTAAAATTGTTCACAAATATTGAAATGTGAAGATATAAATTATAGACAGAGTAAATTTCAGAGAAATATTTCTGAAATGAATACATAGTATGAGATTAATAATAGATTTCCCATTGTAAATAAAACATTTACAAACTTAAGTGAATATAACAATAAAAATTGTCCAAAATAAAAATGAAGAAGAATTTACAGATCAGTCACATAATAGTTCACTCTCTGCCAAAATCAAGAAACTTGTATTCACATAATTAGGATTCTCAAAGTCGAAAGGGGTAGGCAACATATATTTAAAGATTTAAAGGGCCAGCCAAATAGCTTAGTGATTTAAAGCACCTGCAAGCAGGTGCAATGGCTGGGTGTTTGATACCCCTGGGGCACACGGAGACAGCAATTGAGACTGGGTGTGGTGGCATGTGCCTGTAATCCCAGCTCTTGGGAAGCTGTAAATAAGTGGATCATTATGAGTATGATCTAGAAGAGAGCCCTTGAACACCCTGTAGACCCTTCCTTTAAAAAAATACCAACAAAAAGATTTAAAATTTCTGAATTTAGTTGAACTCATAAAACCACATTTCCAAGAAAAATGAATCTTTTGCACAATTTGAATAAAACCATACCAAGATATGCAAAAATGAGATTGTCCAAAACTTCTTGTAAAGAAAAAAATGATTAAAGCATATACATAAAAATATTGGCTATTGAAGAACAAAATTCAATAGCATCTTATTCCACATTAGAAACAAAAAGACCAATTGTGTGAGAAACTAGACTAAAGAAAGAAAAAAAAATCTGTCCTCTTTGAATTTTATACTTAGCAAACATACCTTTGAAAGCTAAAAGTAGAATATTTTTCAGTTATATGAACTCCAAATATTCTTATACCTCCAGACGTAGCATATAGGAAATAACAAATAGCATAACTGAGAAGGCAAGAGAAGTTGCTGTATGGTCCTGAATAAAGAATAAAGAGCATTCAAAATGGTAGTTATGCAGGATTATATAAATATATCAGATGAACCCATTTAAAAGGTCATTAAAAATTTCTACAAAAGAGTATCAATCTTATATTGGGTTATACACATATTTTTCCGTGTGTGTGTGTGTGTGTGTGTGTGTGTGTGTGTACAGAAGACAGGGAAGAAGTAATACAAAGTCAATGGAAAATGGAAAAATGCTTTTCAAAGATTCTAATGCTAGAAGAAAATATCATACCATGTCTTTTAAGTAAATTGTGTCAAAGATACAGTATAAATATTAAAACAAAAGTTAAGATTAATATTCAAAAAATTAAATACTATTACAAATTAAATGTTTCAAAACAACTGCACTAAGAAAAAATTTTCACGATAGTAAAGAATTACAAAGAATAAAACATAACCCAAATACTGGAACAGCAAATAAGTGGCCAGCACTTCTTATAGTTAGGGCATAGAATATCACACAAGTTCTAGTATGTAATGGATCTGGATGGTGTCCATGATGCATACTGGTGGCCAGGAGTCACTTGTGGGACTGAGTTACTGCTATTTCCTTGAAATCCACCCTGTTGACCCAGATAGACTCATGACCCATAAGTTGCAGAGAAGTCCATTTGTCAAATATGCTTATGGAAATATTTTGTTGCTGTATACAAAAAAATTAACTGAAAGACTGCTTTTATATATCACTTATTCTATGTTTAATTGTTTGCCCTATTGGGTGGGATCTTTCCATTCTCATTCATGCATCTGTGGTCATTTCGATCCCTCTCTAGAACATATTGCAGTAGTCTGTGTAGGCTTGGTTTTGTCATCATGAAATTCTTTAGTTGTTCTTTATCATGGAAGTATTTCACTTCTCCACCAAAGTTGAAAGATAGTTTTGTAGGGTATATCAGTTTGGGTTGGAATTTGTTTCCTTGCAAGACTTGTAGTACTTTGCTCCATGCTCTTCTTGACTTGATAGGTTTGAGAAGATAAATCTGCACTTATTCTGATGAGTTTTCCTTTAAATGTGATCTATTTCTTTTTTTAGCAGCTTTTAGTATACTGTTCCTGTGATGAATTTCTGGAATAATGATTATTATATGTCTGGGTGTGTCTTTAATTATATTGATGTTATTTGGAGTTCCATATGCTTCATTCACCTGAATGTCAGATTGTTTTTCCTTATTTGGGAAGTTTTCTGCTATTACTTACATTCATATTCTTTTTATATCATTTGTAATGACTTTGTCATCGATGCCTGTTAGTCTTATGTTGTTCATCTTTGCATTGTCTTGCGGATGTTGAATCATTTCTTCTTGCACCCTAGTTGTTTTTAAGAGATTTTTTCTTACGTTTTCATAGCTGCAATGGTGTTTTTAAGGTCTGAAAGTCTATTTTCACTTTTCTTCAAATAGTTTTGCCAGTTTGTGATTGAGTTTTTATTTTCCTGTATATCACTTTGAATCTGCTTCATGCATTCTATTACTTTCCTATATAGCTTACACAAAGAATCCATTTTTCTATTCGACTCTATTTTTTTTAATCTTTTTCTTCTTTAGAAGCACTTAGTACTTCTTTCACTATAGCTATCATTTATTTTTTTACTTCAGATATTATTTCTGATCTGATTTCCTCTATACCTTTCTGCAGTTGTTTCTTTACTTCCAATACTATTATTTAAGAGATTTCAGCTGTGTGATTTCCAGTTTCTTCTATGCTAATATCCCCTGCATTTGTCTTGGGTGGGCTTGGGTCCTGAGAATGCATTTTTCTACTTCTCTTTGTCATTTTTTATAGCGCTGTCTTCTGACCTTTGGTGTAGAGCTTAGAATTATTACCTTAGCACCAGGTCTGGGTCTACCAAGTGCAAACTCGTCCAGATGGGTGTTTCTTGGGTCTGGTTGCTGTGCTCCACTTCTTCCTGATGCAGCCCTTGGAGGTAAACCCTCTGTGCAATTCTGACAAGATGTTCTGCTCCTGTATCAGCTGGATGGGTGTTTCCTCTAGCCTCTTTGCAAAGAGTCCTACTGCAGGGTGCCACAACGGACCTGGGCTCTGGGTCAAATCAGGATCTGGTGTGCCCTGGGTGGTCTCACTCACAAGCTGGGCCTGGGCTCTTGGTCCATTGAGAATCCATCGTGCCCCAGGCCATTTCATTCACACACCTGTCCTGGGTCAAATGAGTACCCAGCAGGCCCCAGGTGATCTCACTCACACGCTAGGCCTGGCTCTGGGTTGAAGGAGGATCTGGCGGGTCCTGGGCCATCTCAGTCACACACTGGGCCTGCTTCAAATGAGGATCCTTGGGCCCAGGGGCAGTCTCCCTCACACATGGGGCCTGGGCTCTCAATATCAATTTAAACACACACACACACACACACACACACACA
>NW_004525006.1:145757-147117 GCF_000260255.1 Octodon degus
TATACTAGGGAGACTATATGATATTTACACATGTGTGTCTGGTTTATTTCACTTATGAGTATATGTTCAAGTGGAATCCACTTCAATATAAAGGCCTTGAGTTTATCATTCTTAATAGCTAAATAATACTCCATTGTGTAAAAATACCGCATCTTTTTCAACCATTCCTCAGGTGATGGGCATCTTGGTTATTTCCAAAGTGTGCTTTTTATATTTGCTTTATCAATGTAAACATATTGCATTAAATAAAAATGTAAAATGTATTACAAAAAGACTCAGCTCCATCTGAAAAATAGTTACAAGGGAGACATATTTATAATAATGTTCTGAGTTTATTAGGATTAAATGAAAACAATCACTGGCAAATAAATAACAACCACTGAAACATTGTTAAAATATTAAGAGCATTTAATTCAACCAACATCATACTAAATTCTCTACAGTGGAAAGTTTCAACATTCCTGTTTGTAAACCTAGCTTCATGCTAAGTACTTCCCTGCTCCTTTTGTTTTCACTCCAACCTCTGATTTCAAGGGTGCAGGTCAGCCTCACCCCTGAAAGAAAGTCCTGCAGCAGACAAGGCTGCACCTGTGAATTCTTGCCCGCAGCCCAGCGTGGTGCTTTGCACTCCGTGCGTCTGCCCTGCACACTCACACGGGTACACTGCGGGTTGTCCTCCTCACATGCAGACACAGGTCTCGCCTCCAGCCTGGGTGGGACTCTGTGCTCAAGGCTGTGTGAGGTGGTTTGTGCTGCTGCATTCTGTGAGCTTCTGCATAGAGTTCTTCACATGAACTGCAGTGTTCAAGGATTCCACACCTGAGATGAAGTTTATCTGTCCTTGGGATCATAATTTTGGAATAATTTTGAAAAAAAAGATTAAATTAATTTGATCTACAAATGCACATTCGTACAATATACAGATTCTATAAACTGTGCATAAGTGATTTGAGAAAAGGAGAAAATGTAGCTTCTTTATAAACTTACTTAACAGAAAAAGCTCCCAGCAAATTTTTCGCTTACCTAACATAAAAGCATAATCCACAATTCTCTTCCTACCCCCTGATATCAGGAAAGGTTCTGTTTTCTTACCATCCATCTTTTTTCCCTGAAACTAAACTCTTGCCATAATTTCACTTTCTATCTGGCCTGTGTCCAACAAAGATATTTTCAGGTTGTCATAAACTGAACTCATGAACTCATCCATGAATAAATGTAAATACTTGGCACATTTCATTTCTTTTTTTTTTCCCTAAAAGTATTTTATTTTATTTTTTTATTTTTTTTCTTTTCAAAGTTTTATTGATAAACATATAGCAATGAGACAGTTTCAAATCAAATCGAAAGTACAGTTTCAACA
>NW_004525006.1:148746-154973 GCF_000260255.1 Octodon degus
CCACTACAAAAGTAGTAATCTTTCCAAAATCCTAGTCACCTCCAACTAGGCAGCACCACTAAAGGCTTCAGCACATTTCAATATCAGCGTATAGAGTTCAGTGCTTATAGTAAATGACTCTTTTGGGGGAGCAAGTCAAACCCATATCTAAAATATGATCTTCTCCCCTAGATGTTTTGTTTCCACCAAAAATATCCTTTAATTTGAATTGTTCTAAACAGGACAGGTTTTACTTATAATGTAGACAGCTGTTAAAAAACAACATGTAAATAATGCAATTATTTTTACATTTATTCACTCTACAACACAGGGGGGAAGCATAGTGAGGTGGTTCACAAAGAAGGTTTGCAATCAAGGCTGCTTGACAAACCCAGCACAGTCCACCTTCTGAGTGACAACTTCCACCGCACCTTGGGCTCTCCATATCCAACCAACCCCAGGCCCTGCGAGTGTCGGAGAGATCTTCTGCTCTGTCCTGCACTGGCCCTCCACTTCAAGCCCAGGTCCACCACATGAGAGAGGCCTTTCCCCGCATTCTTCCTACCTCCCCCTCCCAGCCAGACCTAGAATAGCCCACTATCTGAGTGAGAACTTGCGCTACTCCTTGGGCCCTCCATATCCCACCAACCACAGGCCCTGTGAGTGTGGAGGAGAGCTTCTGCCCTATCCTGCACCCACCCATGACTCCAAATTACCTGGGGCTGGAGTGGAGAAGGAGGAGGAAGTGGTCATTGGGAAGATAAGCTGTTGCTTTAAGGGCTTCAGCCACATCAGAAGACCACCATAATTCAGCAATTCTTACTAGGGCCATTAGCTATCATTCCCATCTTTTGGTTGTTATAAAGGGGGCGAAGTGTCTCTTAGACTGCTTCCTGCTGAACTGGGGCGTCGTCTTGGGGGTGAGGGGAGTTGACAGGATGATGGTTCATGCCCATGTAGAAGTTAGTGCCAGGAATCTCAGCTAGGACTAGAAGTTTATCATTAGTGATGGCTTGCATTGGAGACTGAAGAAACCTTGAAAAAAGTTTAAAAAGACAGCACATTATGGGTACATGTAATCATAATTAAAGGATACAGGAGGGGAAGCAAGAGTGGGATCTATAGTCAGTCTTTTTACCATGGCCATGTTGAAGAGGAGGAGTATTGATCTTTAGCTTTTTGACATCAATGTGAGGAAAGGGAGTCAGGGCCATTGGTAGTACTGTAACACAACTGTATTTTGTTAAAGTCAACTTTTTGTCTCTTATGTGTTTGTGTGGAGATGTGGAGTCTATCTACCAACTGTACAGTCTATAGTTGTTTGGAAAGGTAGGCTACTGCCTAAAAAGATGGTCTCTTTTTATGTCATAAAATGCTCACTGTATTGTTACCTTGAAAAGAAGTACATAGGGTAAAGGGTTGAATTGGTTTGGGTAAAGAGAGCTGGGGCCCTTAGGAGGGCTTGTTGTAGCTTGCAGAAGGAGAGATATATAGGAGCAGTAGTGTCTAGGGGTTTTCACAAGAAACCTTTTGATACTCTATATAGGGGCTCTGCTAGGGAAGCAAAATTGGGAACCCAGAGATGAAAGAAGTTGGCTAAACCAAGGAAGGATAAGACCTATTATTTTGTGGTGGGCAGTGATTGCATGAGTAGTGGAAGTGAGGGTCTTAGATACTTGACTTTTGGTGAAGCTATCTGAGCTTTAGAGGGAGAGACTGTGTAAGCTGGTACTGACAGAAAATTGAGAAAAGTAGCTGTTTGTGTTAGGACCAGGACATGAGAGGGGGAGCAAAGGAAAAGCTCATCGATATATTGAAGGAGTGGCTGGGCTAGAGATGAAGGGTCTCAAGATCAGCAGCAAGAGGTTGGCTAAAGAAGTGAGGACTATCTCTGAACCCTTGAGGTAGGACTGTCCATGTGAGCTGTTGAGATCAAAGATTGTCTCGATAAGTCCATGAGAAGGCAAAGAGGTCACTGGGTTTGAGTACAGGAAGAATAGGGTATTATATAGCAAGTGGATATTTTTAAGAAAACTATTGGTAAGGAGATGAATGATGAGCTTGAGTCTCTTGGTGTTTGGGGGGTATTGGGCAATATATAGAAACACTGTGGGATCACTGAGGCACACTAGTCTAGGAACAGCGTGTGTGGCATGAGTGGGACTGTAAGTGTCTCAGAGCATATGGTTGACAAAAGAAGAGGGAGGGAGGAGTTAGCTGTACATTGAGGTTGGGTTTGTAGGATGTACACTGTGGGTGGAGAGAGAGAGGTGAGAGTGGAGTTTTTGGAGGAGGTCTCTCCCCATGAGAGGTATGGGACCTGTTGGGATAACAATTTCCTTAAGAGTGAAGAACAGTGTCTGAAGTTAGCACAGAATGGGCCTGTCTGAAGGGGTCATGTAGGTCAGCCATCAACACCCACTATGGAGACTAGAGCTAATATAATGATTTTAGAACTCAGGAAGAACACTATATGTGGTCTCCATGTCAGCAAGAAAAGAGGTTTTTTTTTTTTTTTTTTTTTTTTTTTTTTTTCCTGAGATATCCAGCAAGATTCAGTACTCGACAAAGGTGCCTCGATATGGGCCATGGAACCCAAGCTCTGTTGTTGCTCTTCAGCAGCAAGACCAAGAAGCTCAAGTACATGGATCTGGCCATAGTGAGGTTTCCTGTGAGGGCAGGGAATTGGATGACTTACCCGCTCTCTGGCAGACAGGGTAGTCACATTTCCAGTGACCCTCAGGCTTGTAGATGTCCTAGTGATGGCTGCAAGTTGGGGCAGGCTCATGCCCAGTGTCCTTCTTCACCACACTGGGCTTGAGTGGCAGCATTGTTTAGGCTCAGCATTACCTTGTCAGGGTCCTGCTTTGATGGGAATCCCAAGTGCTGCAGCCAAAGGTTGGCAGTATATATAGTTAATTTTGATCTCTGTTATTGAAGACTCAGAAAATTAGATTAAGTACATTTTCCTGTGGAGTTTGAGGGCTGAGATTTGTCTTTTTAGTTTGGGATAAACATCAGGAACAGATAGGAATATAAAATAGGAATTAATAGTAATTGGTGCCTTAATAGAATCTGGGTCTACATCAGTATACTTAGTTTGGAGCAATACACTTGATTATTAGAATTTTATCTGAGTATCAAGTACCTTGATGTATAAAGTGTAACTAGAGGACTATTATTTCGTATCAACAATGGGCATTTTAGCAGTTAAATCCCTGTAGGCTGTTAATGGACAACAGTTACATAATTTTGTAGAGATCATTTGGCATCAATAGTCATACATAGCAGTATAGCATAACAGTCATATGAAATCCCCATTTTGTTTTTGCATCTTTAAATGTACATAGAATACATATTACATAAGTTTTAGTTATAAAATTATTTGGCTGATGACCTCATGTTGGCTTGACAGGAACCTGCATCTCTAAATATAACAGCACATACATAGGATGTGTATCACAAATTTTAGTTAGAAAATTATCATTTGGCTGATGACCTCATGTTGGCTTGACAGGAACCTCTTATTATAAATACCTGGAGCATAAGAGAAAGGCATATGCTTACATCTGAAAGAAAATTTATATTGTAGCATATCGTACTTTAGAAGGCATGAATATACTTAATATATTAAGCATCTTTTATGAGGAAAACCTTATTTTAATTACTGTAAAAACTTTGTCTTTTAACCAATGACCAAATTATTCTATTCATCAATCAAGAGTTCTGTCCAACAATCTTTCCCATTTTAATGGTTTTTATTTAAATATAAATTAATTTTGATATCACCTAGACTAGCTGGTAACTCAAGAGAAAGCATGCTTTTAAGTTTATATTTTAGAGCTCAAATAAAAAGGAACAGCTGTTTATAGAATGACATGAAAACAAACAAGTACATACAGGACACATGGACATCTTTGTGAGTGCACTCAAATATTTCTGGCCAGGTTAAACTATGATGATCTTTTTAAGCTTGTAATTATGAGAGGCTAGTCAGAACTTTTGTAAGTCAGTTTATAGAGATCTCTTGTAAGAATTTTAAAAACACAAAAGCCTCTTATTTATAGTTACTATATACCAAGGAGAGGCTACAAGACAGGCTGGCCCATAATGTGATGAGGCACTAAAATGTGGTGCTCTGACATCACAAGAGGAGTGACTATAACATGGTAGCAGCTAGCCACATGCCCTGGAAAATGGCAGTGACCCATCATGGAGCTGGCACCAGGCAGTGCTCTAATGTCACAGGAGTGACCTTACAGAGAGGTGGATGGCCACACGGCATGTAAGATGGCAGTGACTTGTCATGTGATGGGGTGCCTTAAGCCGGTGCCCTGACATCACAGGAGGAGCGACCCTATGGTGGCTGTAGATGGCCACATGTTGCAAAAAATGGCGGTGGCTTGTCATGTGACAGAGCCCTGTGAGTTGGCGCTCTGACCTCATAGGAGGTGTGACTGCACAATGGGGGCAGGTAGCCACATGGCCCACAAGATGGTGGTGGCTGGCCAAATGGCAGGCAGCCACAGGCTTTTAGAGCACTGGGAGGAGATTGAACCATGGAGGGTGGATGAACTGCGGGAGGAGAAGAGGTGGAAGGGAAAAATGCTGGTGCCTGAGGTTTAGAGGGGCAGCGGAATCCACAAGGGAACCAGAGGCAGAAGCAGAGGGCAGAGATGTTGCTGCAGAGGATGGAGTAAGTAGAGATGCAGCCAGAAGAGGCTGACAAGACAGAATTGGAGCATAGGGGTGGAGAGGTAGTACCAGCGGATACGTCAGGGGCACAGCAGAGGGAAGGTGGGAGGGACGTGTTTTAGAGTCAACAGAGGTTTTTAAGGGATTGCTAGCCATTTGCCGTTGCAATAATAGAATTGAAAAATTAGTTTTTAGGGTTTGAGATATCCTTCTAATTTGAGGGTGCTGAGGTTTTTTATGAGACAACCCAGCGACATGTGCTTTGGAGGATGGGAAGAGCATTTCCCATGGTGGCCGAATTAACATGAACCAAAGATTAGGGAAAAAGGTCACAGGAAGTTGTACCTAGGGCTGGAGTGGGGAAGGGGGAGGAAGTGGTCATTGGGAAGATAAGCTGTTGCTTTAAGGGCTTCAGCC
Organism: Octodon degus; assembly: GCF_000260255.1. Classification (NCBI taxonomy): domain Eukaryota; kingdom Metazoa; phylum Chordata; class Mammalia; order Rodentia; family Octodontidae; genus Octodon; species Octodon degus. The sequence continues at coordinate 153,838 of NW_004525006.1, forward strand.
ACATCAGAAGACCACCATAATTCAGCAATTCTTACTAGGGCAATAACCTATCCAAAACCACACAGCTAATCAAGGAACAGAACATCTTACCAGAGGGGTACAGCAGGCCCAACTCCAAGGGCAACAACAGTAAGGAGCTGAGCACAGTAGCCAAACCCAAGCTAGTCACAACTGCATGAACTAGAGCTTGGTATATCAGTACCCAAATTTCATTAAGTGATAAGTACATAATTGCACCAAAGCTTTACACCAAAGACCAGAGGTCAGTGTTATATGAAATGATGAAGAAGCAAAATGCAATCTCAGGCCTCAAGCCCACCCACAAAGTGCAGAGGACACTAGCTCTGCTGAAATAAATGAATCAATAGCATCTGAAGTAAATAAACAACAGCAGAAATATATAGAGGAATTCAGAGCAGAATTAATTTCAGGAATTAAAAAAAAAAAAGAAAACTGAATTTATAGCAGCTGAAGCTAAAAATCAAATGCAAGAACATAAGGAGGAAACACAATGCCCAACCAGAACAAATGCAGTGGACACTAGCTTAACTGAAATCTATGAATTAATTATGTCGGAAGTAAATAAGCAACTGCAGAAAGGTTTAAAGGAACTCAAAGCAGACTTAGTGTCTGAAATGAAAAAAAGAAATCTCTAGATTCATAGCACCTGAACTAATTCAAATACATAAACATAAAGAGGAAACCCAATGTATAAAAGACTCTGCTGTAAAAAAATTAATAACTGCTTCTAAAGAAGACAGTAATAAAAAAATACAGGAGATTAAAAAAATGATGGATTCCTTGAATGAGCAATACAGGAAAGAAATAGATCACATGAAGTAGAGTCAAAGAGATGGAGAGGAACTTAAAATCTCAATCACAAGCCTGCAAAACCATTTGAGTGAAAGTGAAGATAGAGTTTCAGATCTTGAAGACACTGGTGCTGCTAGTGAAAAGGTAAGAAAAGATCTTTAAAAAAAAATTAGATGCAGGAAAAAATAATTCATCACCTGCAAGATGATGCAAAGATGAACAATGTGAGACTAATAGGCATCAATGAGAATAAAGGAGTCAATACAAATGATATAAAAAGAATATGGGCAGAAGTAATAGCAGAAAACTTCCCAAATATGAGG
>NW_004525006.1:155073-163257 GCF_000260255.1 Octodon degus
AAAAAATAATTCATCACCTGCATGACGATGTAAAGATGAACAATGTGAGACTAATAGGCATCAATGAGAATGAAGGAGTCAATACAAATGATATAAAAAGAATATGGGCAGAAGTAATAGCAGAAAACTTCCCAAATATGAGGAAACAATCTGATACTCAGGTAACCAAAACATACAGAACTCCAAATAACTTCAACTCAATTAGAAACACACCGAGACATATAATAGTCAAGATCCCAGAAATCCAACATGAGAATATCATACTGAAAGCTGCTAGAGAAAAGAAGCGGATTACATTCAAAGGAAAACCCATCAGAATTATGGCTGACTTCTCTTCACAAACCATGAAGGCAAGAAGAGCACAGAGCAGAATATTTCAAGACCTCCATGAAAACAAATTCCAACCCAGACTACTATACCCTGCAAAACTCTCTTTCAAGTTTGATGGAGAAGTGAAATACTTTCATGACACAGAACAACTAAAGAATTTCATGATGGCAAAACCAACCCTACACAGACTACTGAAAGATGTTCTAGAGAAGAACCAAAATGATCAGAACTCCACCAATGAGGACAGAAGACACCCTCTAAATAGGACAAAGAATTAAACACAGAAGAAAAAAACAGTTAAAACACAGTTAAACAACATGTCAATCATAAGTCAACACATCTCAACATATAAATATCAATGTAAATGGTCTCAAATTACCAATTAAGATAAATAGATTGGCAGAGTGGATTAAGACATAAAACCCAACAATATGTTCTATACAACAAACAAATTTCACTCATAAAGAAACACATAGACTGAAATCCAAAGTATGGAAAACAGTACTACATACCCCAGCAATTCAGAAAAAAAGCAGGGGTAGCAATTTTGATCTCTGACAGTCTCAACTTCAATCCAAGAATGACTAAACAAAATAAAGAAGACCACTACATACTAGTTAGGTGAAAAATTCAAAAGGAAGAAATAACAATCATACATATGTATGCAGCAAACACTGGAACACCCAACTATATGGCAAACCTTAATAGACATGAAAAATCTAATATCCAATACAACAATCTTAAAGGAGACTTAACACCCCCTTATCCCCAAAAGATAGATCAACCAGACAAAGGATTAGCAAAGATGTAGCACAAATGAAGCAGAGCTTGGAACAAATGGACTTAGTAGTTATATAAAGATTGTTCCACCCAATGACAGTTGAATACACACTTATTTTTCAGCAGCACACGGATCATTTTCTAAAATAGATCACATACTAGTCCATAGGGCACACTTAAGTGTATGCAAGAAAACAGAAATTGTTCCATGCACATTAGTTGTCCACAGTGCAATGAAACTGGAAATAAATGACAAAAGAAACCAGAAAAAACCTGCTAAACATATGGAAATTAAACAACACCCTCCTCAACAATCAATGGATTACAGATGAAATTAAACAAGAAATTCAACAATATCTACAATTCAATGAAAATTCATCCACAAGTTGTCGGAATTTATGGGATGAAATGAAACCAGTTTTCAGAGGGAAATTTGTAGCTGTGAACTCACACATTAGGAAAACAGAATGGGAACAAATAAACACCCTAATGCTGCACCTCCAACGGTTAGAAAAGGAAGAGCAAACCAAACCCAGAGCTCCAAGACAAGAAGAAATCATAAAGATTAGAGCAGAAATTAATTCAATTGAGATGAAGAAAACACTTCAAAGAATTATTGAATCAAAAAGCTGGTTCTTTGAAAGATTATATAAAATTGATAAACCCTAGCTGACCTCATCAAAAAGAGGAAAGAAAAATTTCAAATACAAGCAATAAAGAATGAAAAAGTTATAACTACTACAGACCCAGTGGAAATTCAGAAGATTATCAATAGCTACTTTGAGAATCTTTACTCACACAGAAAAGAAGCCACAGACAAAATGGACAGATTCCTAGAACACTACAAATTGCCAAAATTGAATCAAGAAGATATAACAACTCTCAATAACCCAATAACAGCCATTGAAATATGGAATGTAATATAGAGCCTGACAACAAAGAAAGTCCAGGATGTGATGGATTCACAACGCAATTTTACAAGAAATTCACAGAAGATATAATCCCTACATGCCTCAAACTGTTCAATGAAATTGAAAAGGAAGAAACCCTCCCAAATCCTCCCCAAATCATTCCTGGAGGCAAGTATTATACTGATACCAAAACCGGGGAAAGACACAACTAAGAAAGAGAACTACAGTCCAATCTCCCTCATGAACATAGATGCAAATACCTTCAATAAAATCCTAGCAAATAGAATACAGCAAATCATCAAGAAGATCATACACAATAACCAGGTAGGATTCATCCCAGGGATGCAAGGATGGTTCAATATTCCAAAATCTATAAATGTAATACACTATATCAATAGAGAAAAAATTAGAAATCACATGATCATTTCAATTGATGTAGAAAAGGTTTTTGACAAAGTCCAACACTCATACATGTGCAAAGTCCTACAGAAAATTGGAAAAGAAGGCCTCTATCTCAATCTGATAAATGCCATCTATGACAACCCAATGGCAAATATAATTCTCAATGGGGAAAATCTGAAATCTCACTCTCAAATCAAGTACAAGACAAGGATGTCCACTATTACCTGTCCTCTTTAATATAGTTCTGGAATCATTAGCAAAAGCCATTAGAAAAGAGGGAGAAAGAAAAGGAATAAGAATAGATAAAGAAGAAGTGAAACTATCATTATTTGCAGAAGACATGATACTTTATTTGGAAGACCCAAATAATTCCAAGAAACTACTAGAATTGATAGACAATTTCTGTAGCATAGCATGATACAAAGACAATAACCAAAATCAATAGCATTCCTCTACACCTATAACAAACACACTGAGAGGGAAATAAGGTAAAGAATGCCTTTTACAATAGCCCCTCAAAATATGAAATACTTTGGAATTCATGTAACTAAAGAAATCAAAGATCTTTTCTTGGAAAATTACAGTATTCTGAAAAAAGAGATCATACAGGATTTCAGAAAATGGAAAGCTATTCCCTGCTCCCAAATAGGAAGAACCAACATCATGAAGTTGGCTATACTCCCAAAGTTATTGTATAGATTTAATGCAATCCTTATGAGACTATCACCAACATACCTCCCAGACCTAGAGAAATTGTTCCTACAATTTATTTGGAACTAAACAAGACCTAGAATAGGAAAGACAATCCTCACCAACAAAGACAAAGCAGGAAGCATTACAATTCCTGACTTGAAATTATACTACAAAGCTACTGTAATAAAATCAGCATGGTATTCATAACAGAATAGACCTGAGGATCAATGGAATAGATTAATAGATGCAGAGACCTCTAGCAATGCACCCAGCCACCTGATCTTCAACAAAGGTGCCAAACACACTTACTGGAAGAAAGATAGTCTCTTTAACAAATGGTGCTGGAATATTTGGCTCTCTACAGGCTGAAGGGTAAAACTTGACTGAGGTCTTTCACCATGCACTAAACAAAAGTCAAAAGGGACTGAAGAACTGAATATTAAAACTGAAACACTAAATCTCCTACAAGAGAAAGTAGGAGGAACTCTTGAAGACGTAGGAGTAGGCAAAGAGTTTATGAACAGAAATCTAATCTCATGGGAAGTACTTGAAAGAATTAACTGGGACCATCTCTTATTGAGAAGTTTTTGCATGTCAAAAGAAATTATCAACAAAGTGAAAAGACAACCCACAAACTTTGAAAAACTCTTAACTTAAGCACTCAGAAAAAGGTCTGCTCTCTAAAATTTATAAGGAACTAAAGAACATGAGGTCCCTTAAATTTAAAGACCCAATCCAAAAATGGGCATCTGAGATGAACAAACACTTCTTAGAGGATGAAATTAAAGAAGCAAATAAGCAGGAAAAAATGCTCCTTATCACTAATCATCCAAGAATTGCAAATTAAAACAACACTGAGATACCATCTCACCCCAGAAAGAATGGCTATCATAAAGAAATCAACCAACAACAAATGTTGGAGAGGCTGTGGAGAAAGGGGAAAACTTCTCCACTGCTGGTGGGAGTGTAGACTGGTGCAAACATTATGGAAATCAATGTGGAGACTCCTTAGAAAACTAGATCTGGAAATCCCATTTAAACCAGCTATTCATCTACTGGTAATTTTCCTGAAGGAACTGAAAACATCATATCTTAGTGATATATTTGTACCTATGTTTATAGCAGCACAACTTGTGATAACCAGATCTTGGAAACAACCAAGATGCCCATCACATGTGGAATGGTTTAAAAAGATGTGGTACTTTTATATAATGGAGTACTACTCAGCTATAAAGAATGATAAACTCAAAGCCTTCAGATTTAAGTGGATTCCACTTGAAGATATACTTATTAGTGAAATAAACCAGACCCACATCTGAAAATATCATATTGTCTCCCTAGTATAAGGACTTACAATTCCATATAGGGTCAGGTTTCTAAACTTCTTTGTAAAAATATGTAAAAGCTTATGTCTACTTTTATAAAATTATTTTTCCTTCATATTCTGTAAGGACTTAAAGTTCAACATATCAATATTTGATGGAAAATACCTCTTCCATGATATACCAAAAGTGTTTGATATTTAGAGAGATAGGGTAAACCAATATATTAACCTGCACATATTGCAGGTTAATGATTAAATTCTCTTCTGGAGGGTTAACAATCTATGCTAGCAGTTCAAAATTGGAGAAAAGGATGGGTTGCAAGGTCAGCCAACATTTTGGCCCTAGCCTTTCAAGGTCAGTGAAGACTCGGGACATAGGAGAACCTGTACTGTAACAACATGTAATTCAGTTGTGCTCCAACTTTTCTGATCAAGATTATGGAGCCACAGAGGAATGTGATCGATGATGTAGAGTGTGGCTGGGGAGAGTCACATAGAGAGAAAAAACATTTCCTCAGGCTTTCACAGAGAGCAAATTGGTTAAGCAATGGCCATGACTCATCCTTATGGCTGACACTTACAAAAGGATGTACAAAGGGCAGTACAGGGTTACAGGATAAATCCTGAGAGTACTTGGCTAACCTTATTAGATACAAAAGTTACATTCCTTGTTATATAGGTCTTGCTGTATATTGGTCTTAACCATCCAGCAGAAAAGTATAAAAATGAGGTATATAAAGTAAATCCATATTAATACGATGAACTGTAAAAGGCTCAAGTCAATAACTTCTGAGGATAACCCATTAATATTATGGGCTGCTAGACAGTGGTAGATTGTTTAGTTGAATGCAAACACCTATAGCATTTAGATGCCAATAGAATATTCACCTCTGACAGGACAAAAAAAAAAGGATACAAAGGAAAGATCATTTTGTATTTATATATACAAAATAGGATAAATTTACAGCTACTTTTGTTTAATTCAATAAGAAGAAAGAGGTGTACTAATAGTGTTTAGAGGGAATATCCTGTTTGCTTCTTGTACTATGGATAACCACTAAGAAGATAACAATGTGCAATGTATTGATTATCAAAACTGTCCTATTAATCAGGTGTGAAGCTCTCTCATTCATATTTATTTCTCAATAAAAAATTAAAAAATAAAAAAGGCTGCTTGAATTCACAATACTTGTGGTGCTATGATTTGAGACATGAGACAAAGTTTCTGTGAAATCAGGGGTATGTCTCTTATGAGGGTAATGTAGTCAGCACTGGCTCTGGATGACCTCGACAACGCAGGAGTGCACCCTGGACTGTGCTGGGTGTAAGTACCAGTTGCAGGTGCTCGTGCACATGTGAGCCGTGCTTACCTCACTTGCTGCATCTCCCAAGGAATCACAGCTGCAGTGGAAGTAGGTTATTATTTTTTTTTAAATCAACGATGCTTCCTGGTTCTAGGTTGCTCAAATTGCTCCCCATTCTTCAAAATCATTCTGTCATACTCCACCTGAGGGCCAGTTTTAGAGGATCAAACAGATTCTTTTTCATTTCTGTATTTGGTACAGGGTATCACTGCAGCTCAGACTCACAGTGATCCTCCTGTTCTTCATCCTCCCCAGTGCTGGGATTCCAGACAGGTGCCACCACACCCCAGGGGCAAGCCCAGCAGGGATCAAACCTCGTCCCTAAGCTTGCCAAAACAGGCGCTTAGTCTGCTGAGCAATCTTACTGGCTTCATCACATAGTTTCTAATAACTCTTCTATCTCAGTCTATGCAGACCAGCTGAGCAATGCCCTCAAAGCCTGCCTGGGCAGAGATCCAGAGACTCCTTTTATGGTCACAAGGATCTGCAACCCTGAACTGAGTGCTTTCAGTTTCACATAACTCTAAATCCGTTAATGCTGTATGATGCTGTAACACTCTCAATGGTAAATCAGGGAAATCCAAGAAGCCTTATGACATTGGGAGATAAATAACAGTCTCAACAATCTTCTGAGAGACAGAACAGAGAAGCAAAACCTCTACCAAGGGCAAGAGCAGGTAAGAGGCTGATTTCCCTTCGGGCAGAGTTTCCAGCTCTGAGTGAACTTTGCTCAGGGACACACAGCCTCTAAGCCCAGGGTGTGCATGGGAAGATGAATTTGTTTTGAGACAAGGTCTCCCTGTGCAGTTGAAGATAGTATTGAACTCACGTTGTAGCACAAGCTAGCCTCAAACTTGAAATGATCCTCCTGCCTCAGCCTTCCAAGTGCTAGGATTACAGGCATGCACCATCATGCCCAGCCAACCAATGTTTACTTTTTAAAACCACCAGAACCGTGAAAGGATCTAAGGAGCTAAGCCTGATGTGGGACATGAGTTGGGATGAAATCCAGATTTATCAAAGCAGCAGGTCCCTTAGTTCCACTGCTTGACTTGTGCTGAGTTAGGCACCAACAGACAAGGGAATAAATTAGATTCTCTTGCTGACATTATGTTGAGGGACACACAAGTGAATAATCCAAGATTACTGATAAATTTGCTGTTTTCAGAAAGGAAAGCATGCAAATGAGATGCCAGTAAGCCAAAGCCACATGGCTAGGGACAAAGAGAAACATACAGGAAGCCAGAGGGAAAGAGAAAGATCACAAAAGCAACGTGGTTTCTAATCATGCTTTTAGACTTGGTTTCAAGCTAGATTTCTTCCATCAGAAGTTGTCCCAGTTCAGTGATCAGTGTGTGTGTGTGTGTGTGTGTGTGTGTGTGTGTGTGTGTGTCCACTCACACCTAACTTGTCACCAACAAAATCCAGTACTGTATTTGAGTAAAAGGTTTCCTCCAAATGAATCTGTGCCCATGCAGCACTAAGGGCAACACTTTGTGCCCCGGGCATCCCTGTGACAGACAAAATTGCCTGCCCTCTAGAAATGTGTCCCCTGAATTCCTGAGCAGGCACTAACCTCATTCATCACCTCTCTTCTAAATTCTCCCTCTCTCTGTCACACCCTTATCCTCTGCCTGTCCAATTCCTGTTATTCTGTGCTTTGCATTTCTCATTTTTCACCTCTACCAAATGGGAAGGAGAACAAAGCAGAAGACCTAGAAGTATACTGCTGAAAATTCAGGTATTATTTTGAACTACTTGCTCTCTAGTGTCCACTTTCTGAATTTCTAATCCTTATTTCATAGTTGGACTCATAGTGATGTGCCTGCTTGCAGCCTCCCAAGATCTGGGATTACAGGTCCTTGCCACCACGTCCAATCTCAATCACTGTCTCTGCGTGCTCCAGGGTGGGGCTGGCAGAGCCCGAGGATTGAAACCCCAGCCCCAGAGCCTGCTTGCAGGTGCTTTAATCTGCTGAGCTATTTGGTTAGTCTCTGGAAGAGATAGCTTCATGGGGACAACCCACTCAGGCCCCCCTCCTGTCCCTCTCTAGGACAGGAGCTTTCTTTCCCTCAATAAATATATTCTGCTCATAAAATATTTTAACTTATTTCATAGTCATTTTTAGCATCTTCTACAGTATTTGCAATTCTGTGTTTATATCTCCCTGAGTTCACGCTCCCTCGCTGCAAAGCTCAGGTAGCTCTAGTGTCATAATCGTTCTTACGAACACCCCTCTGGGTCATTAGGAAGGCCCTTCTTATGGGTTCTCATGATCAGGCATTTTTATAAAATTTTTGAAAATAAATTACACAATTTCACTTTTGAGATGGCATTATGAGGAGTTCTGGGGATCCTCATTCCACTGAAATGTTCATAA
>NW_004525006.1:163359-165502 GCF_000260255.1 Octodon degus
TATATATATAAAGACTGGTGAAACAATCATAGGTACTTGGGGTAAGAAGAAACAGTTTCTTTAAAAGATCCTGGAAATTCTCCAAAGACTATATGGATTATATAATGAACCATTTATTCATGAAGGTCTTTATTCATTATAAGAATAAATAGACAAATAAATGCTTAATGTTTTACATATATGCAGGATGACAACTAAGCTGTTAAATTCTATGGTGTTTAGCATTTGATACCTTGTGAATAATTTTTTCCCTGAATCAAAAAAAAAGGCTCTCTCTAATAAACTGAATGGAACACATGAGTCATAAGAGCAACTGAATGTTGTGATGGCACTGTGATGCTATTTGGAATGAGTTACAGTCATAATATTTTTATAACATTTGAAATTATAAAGTTTTCCTTCTATTTTATTGTTGTACTCAAAACTTGTTCATCTTGGAGAAAAATCTCCTAATCCACCTTCTAAATGCAAGGCCTAGAAGTTCTGAATCTGACTCAGTGTACATTTATTCTTGTAGACCAGAAAACACATTGAAAATGGCGTCAGGCATCCCCATGCCAGAACCACTGCGCCTCATTGAGAACACTGAAGAGGCGCTGGTGGTTAATGCAGAAGCTCTGGAGGTCCTGTCTGCCATCGACCAGCCCCTCGTGGTGGTGGCCTTCGTGGGCCCCTACTGCACAGGGAAATCCTACCTAATGAACAAGCTGGCTGGGAAGGAAAAGGGTGAGTGCTGCCAGCGAGGCCGTGTCCAGCCCCTTGCATCCACCCACACAGCCAGCATCCAGCATGGGCATGTGAGGAGAGAAAGAGAAAAGTGTTGAAAGCCTATGTTTGGGCCACTGTTGATCTTTTAATTCCCATGGAAATACAAGGTAGCACTTTGATTTATCATTTTTATAAATAATTAAGCTTATTGGTACACTTTAGGTATACATAACGATCACATACATCATAGAGAATTTGCACATGGCATAACTTGATTGCTTTTTTCCCCCCATCCACCTACCCTTCCTTCAACTCCTTTTTCCCTCCTTATTTTCAAAAACTTTTTCTTCTTTTCTCATCAGCTTTTTCTCTTTCTTTCCTTTTTTCCCCCTTTCCCCATTCCTAGTTCCTCTTCCCACTGGATCATTTTTTTCCTATTACAAAATAGCTTTTATTAATTTTGGTCCTTATTTATACTTTTAGTTTTTCACACCACAGAAATAATGCAGTATTTATACTAGTGTGTCCAGTTAATTCACTTAACAGTATGTCCTCAAGATGCATCTAGCTAGCTGGAAATGTCCTATCTTCTTTATCTATTCCTCAGTTGATGGGAATTTGAAATGTTTCCAAGATTTAGTGATTACAAACTGTGTTGATATAAATGTGGATAAGCATATATCACTGTGGTATGAAAATTTTAATTCTTTCTGAACAGTATCCAGAATGGTAATAGCTTGGTCAAATGAGACCTCTAGTCCTAGTGTTTTAGGGAATCTCTACACTGATTTCCACAGTGGTTGACCCAGTTCACACTGCCACCAACAGTGGAGAAGTGTTCTTTATTCCCCACAGTCTACAGTCCCTACAAGCAGTTGTTACTGATTGATTTTTTTTTTTTTTTTTGGTAATTGTCATTCCTTGTGGAATGACATGGGATCTAAGAATTACTTTAATTAGCATCTCTAAATTGCATGGTGATATTGAATATTTGTTTCACATATTTATTTGCCATTTTGTCTTCTTCATCTGAGAAGTTTCTGTCCATTCGAGATGGCCATTTTGGGTTATACACCATGACCAAGTGAGATTAATCCCAAAGATATGTATAGATGGTTCCATGTACACAAGTCAATAAATGTAATACATTGTATCAATAGATACAAAGCAGAAAATCACAGGATCATTTCAATAGCTGCAGAAAAGGCATGTAACATTTCGTCTTCATACTTTTCTAATGGATGGTTAAGACCAAGGTAAAGCAGGACCTGTGCAACAAGAGTTGTAGCTTTTTGGTCTGAGAAGGTCAGTGAAATGCCCTCAGGATTCATCCTGAGGCCCTGTACCTCAGATTGTAGAACCTTTGTCAGTGCAGCCATGTGGATGAGTCACGGCCAATGCTTGGCCAATGTGCTCTCTGTGAAAGCCTGAGAGA
>NW_004525006.1:174572-181491 GCF_000260255.1 Octodon degus
GGGTCTGGGGGTTCCCGGAAGTCGGCAGAAATTCCTACTGAGCGGGAGGGATGGGGGAGGTACAGCGGAGGGGTGGGGGGCTGCCGGAGGCGGTGGGAGAGGGTCCGGCCCACGCTGCCGCCTGGGCTGGGACTGGTCCCGCCAGCGCAGGGTAGCAGGAAACTCTCCGCACACTCACCGGACCTGGGCTAGGACTGGGTCTGTGGGCTCCCGGAACATGGCAGAAAATCGTACTTGGCGGGCGGGGTGGGGGAGGCACTGCGGAGTGGTGGGTGGCGGCCCGAGGGGCTGGGAGAAGGTCTGGCCCACGCTGCGCCTGGGCTGGGACTGGTCCTGCTGGCGCAGGGTAGCAGGAAACTCTCCGCACACTCACTGGACCTGGGCTAGGACTGCATCTTTGAGCTATTGAGACTATAGTTTTGTGCATGGTGATAGGCATGGGTACACAAGTTTGAACTCAGAACCATCTTAATGAACTAGATTCCTTGTTCTTCCATAAATTTTGTTTTGAACAAGTTCTTGCTAAGTCACTAAGCTGATGAGAATAGGAGCAAAATGGTGACTCTCCTGGCTTAGCCTCACAATGTGTGTTGCATAGAAACACAAACACCATGCTCAACTCATATAAAACTTTTTCAGAAAGAAAATAATCACTCACAGATACCACCACTTAAATGTTACAACATACTTGAACATCACCACACTGAGTTCGAGGTACACAAAAAATTCACTTTTGTGGGAAACATCAAATCACATCTAAACAATATTTCCCTTCACATGACTTCTTTTTCAAAATTCTTTTTTATTTTACTGATACATTTTGTTGTCTTTTGAGACAGATAAATGATAGATAGATAGATAGATAGATAGATAGATAGATAGATAGATGGACAGATAATTGGCAATTCTAACTGCATATGATATATTTTGCCTCTTTCTATCCATTCCCTATCTCTCCCTTAGACTCCTCACCCTCTCATTAGTTACAAAAGATTTTTTTCCCCTATTTTTCTGGTATTTATTTATTTGTTCCCTCTTTTTTCTCCCCATCTCTCATTCCACTTTTCATAAGAGCATTTTCTTCCCATTTCCCAGTATCCAACATGAATTTTTGGTCTATTTACACTTTCAGTTTCTCACACAAGAGAAATCATGTGATAGCTGAACATGAATGTCCTAATTATTTCATTTAAGAGCACATTTTCACATTCCTCTAACTCCATGAAAAAAAGGTGACTGTGATACATTGTTTTCTGCTCATGCAAATACAGATGCCAGTCAGCATCTTAGGGTGATATTTCTTTAAAATCAAATGACTGATTTAAAAGAAAGCACAGGAACATTTACATAATAATTCATAAGAAAAATCAAATATTTCTACAATTACTTGGTGAACACACTGAGAGTCAGCACAGTGAGGTGACTCAGGAGTCAGGATCCGAGCTGCTGGAATTCAAGTGACTTACAAGGCTGTGAGTTGAGACAACTGACTTGACCTGTCTGTGCCCCAATTTCTATCCCTCATGGGAAATGTTGTTATGAGATTTAAGGCATGCAATCCATGAGCGGCAATGGTCCCCACCCGGACAACTAGACCAGGAAGGGCACTCTCCGGACTACGCAGTGAGCATCAGGCCCAAAGGCTGAGTGCTCAGTGACAGTAGTACAGGCCCTTTCCTGCACTGCATTTCTCAGTACACAACTACACTGTGAGGGAATCTTGTTACCTTTGGAGAATATACTTTAAAGATAGTGTGATGTCTCCCCACTCCAGTATGCTCAAACTGGCCCCAATCTTCAGTGATATTCTATTACATTTTACAGCTAAGGGAAGTTTTTTAGAAGACTAACTGATTTCTCAGAATTCTTCCCACAAAAGTTTTGAAACAATGGGATGATAAATCTTTCTAAACCATCCCTCTGGAACAACTGCAAAAATTCTTCTTATGTTTATTGATGTTTGCCAAAAACTAAGTACATTCAGTTTCACATTCCTCTAACTCCATGAAAAAGCTGATTGAAATTCATTGTTTTCCGCTCATGCAAATACAGATGCCAGTCAGCATCTCAGGGTGACACAAAAGCTCGAGGATGCAGTTGGAGGCTCAGAAGAGCGAAGCCAAACCACCCGCACTGAGGAGAGCAGGTAAGACACTGCCTTCCCTTCAGGCAGCCTCTCCAGCTCCAAAGGAGCTCTGCTGAGGGGTTCACAGCTTCAAATTCTGATGAACAGAGAGGAGGGGCTTTCTAAGGGCTGGTTACTTTTCTCAAAATCTGCCATCATTGTTAAAAGTTGAAGTTAAACCTTAGAAGGGATGGGGTCAAATGAAAATCAGATTTTGTCATGTCCTCAGATCCCCAGGTGACACACTGGGCTTGTGTGGTGTGCACTCCCCCAAAGGGGAATGAACTGAGCATCTTTCTGTTTATTGGTTTTGTGTGGACTGGAGGCTCTTTCTACTGTGGTCCACCAAGGCTCATTCGGAACTGCTTCTGCAACTATTGAGGTACTAAGTGACCACAGGGTTGTTGGTTTTCAGAAAGAAAGCACAGAAATGAGACTCAGTTGAGCAGCCATTGTCACTGGTAAAGGCAAAGAGAAACACTCAGAATGAGAGAGGGAGATCACAAAAGCAGTTTCCTTTCTACAGGCACCCAAACTGCATTTCCTGTGGGCTGTCTCCCTTCAGCCCTGGTGCAAATGCAGTGACTCCTCGGGTCCCATGCGTTCCTTACCCTCCACCAGGAGAGCTCAGCCACCGCACTTCACTGAAGGGCTTCCTCTACAACAGTCTCACATTGTAGCCCTCAGGCAGGCCTCTGCTTCCTACAGAATCCCCTGACCTCAGCCTAGTTTTCCTGCCTTCAGGGAGCTCTTGCCCTCACTTCCTTGGCTGCCCCTTGCCTCCTTTCCCATCTCTTGTCTGTGGCCACCTCTCTATGCCAGATCCTCATGCCTGTCTCCACCATGCCTTTTCTTTCTCTCCTCATATTTCTCCTTCCTCTGTTCTAACAAAGGAATATGAGCAAGAACAAAAACAGTAAGCTGAAGCCCTAAAAGCACTTTGCTGAAAACATCTTAGGAAAAGTCCCTATCTATTGTTCTCTATTTCTTTCCCCCTTCATAATTATTTCATGGAATTTTTTTTCAAATTCCAGTATTTGCAATTCAGCATTTATATGGCACTGAATTCAGTTTCAATCTCTGTGAAGCTCAGGGAGCCCATGGTGAAGCAGCATCCATACCCGTGCCCCTCCGAATCCTTGTAAGGTCACTATTTATGTGTGTGCCTGGTCAGCTATTTTCATTAAATTTACAAAGTAGCATGTTGCTTTCCCTTCTGGGAAGGCTAGTGAGAAATGCATCCTCATTCCAATGAAATAAGCAAAGCCCCTAGAAAGAGGAACACACTTTAACATCACTTGGAAATGTCCTAAAGGCAAACATCAAGCCATGAACCATGTACTCAGGAAGGGCTTTATATATTATAAGAATTAATGAACTGATAAATATTTGATTTATTGAGAAGAGAAGCTTAATGTTGTTATTACCCTATAACATAAGCAGTTGAGCTTAACCTCACTATCTGTCTGAATGTCAAACATCTTAGACAGAACATGGAACAGGTATCTTCCATCAAGTCGACCTTGATGAATTTTCTGATTTCTGGCAGCAGGCAGGCAGGGGTCCTGCTGTCTGAGCTGTGTGGATTTTGTGGGGGGAGGGCTAAGTGCACCTGTGGAAAGCCCAGTATCTCCCTGCTGACCAGTGACAACCAGGAGGTGACAGCAGGCACACAAAGGCCCTAGGAAGGCTACTTCCCACTCAGGGCAGAGCAGCAGGAAGTGGAGAATGGGGTGCCCTGGACAGATGTCTGCCTTCTGGTCACAGTCCCTGCAGTAGCCTGGGGTACAGAGAACAAGGCTATCCTTGCCAAGCGGCTGACAGACCATTGTAATAAGGAGAGATTTTTTAAAAACACGTTTCTTATAGGCTGCATCAGATATCTTCAGTATTAAAGCTCTGTAATAATGCATGTAGAAATAAATTTAGCTTTAACTGAATTTTATTAGTGAAAAATAACTACATAGGCAAAACTCTTTGTGTGTCCCCCTTGGGGACATTTGAGTCATCTGTGGTACTTGTCAACATGTAGATTTTTTTTGCCTGGATGTCTGGGTTTTGTCCACCTCTTCAGATGATTTCTACATGTGTCTGACTTTGAAAATCATTCCTCAATAGGATAGAATAGATGTACCTGTTTAATACAAAGCCATAGCTAAGAATCCAGGGACATTTGCACATTGCTTGTAGTAAGAGTCTAATTGTCCCTGAGATTCCTTCAATCCTCTTTCAGAGGTGGGGATCACAGTGTCAGGACTGCTAAGGCAGGTGCTGGGGTTCGAGCTTCAGGTGCACCCATCTGAATGGGCTGAACACTGGAGGTCATGCCGGGAAGCTGAGTGTGAACCTGACTGCTGTGCTGCTCTAGTGAAAAATGTATGTGTAGGGTTTCTTTTTCTTCTTTTTTTTGTTTGTGGTACCAGGGATTGAAGTCAGGACCCTGCACTTGCCAGGCAGTTGTTTATTCTAAAGACTTATCTCCCTGGCCCCTAGTTTTATTTTCTGAGTAACTTACAACATGGGGATTTTGTTGAAGTACATTCCTTAACAGAACATTTATATGTTATAATTATTAAAATTAAATTTCTATCTAATTCAAAAAATTCTACCTTGTTATGCATTCAATGCTAAGATATAAGTATATCTTAGAAGAATCTTCAGGTGGTTTGACAATTTTGTTCACATTAACCCTTTAATTTCCTGAAAACATTTTGCTTAATGAGGGGAAGCTCTTTAATTCCACACAAGTAAGTGATCAAGCTGATTCTTTTAAGGTACTAGACTCATTTTTAATATTTTGTATATGGTAATGAAGTGATATTTGTAACACTGGAATACAATATTGTGTTTATGCATTTGGATTGTGAAAAATTACTCACATATCATGGAAAATCATTTTCATATAATGGTAATCAAAGATATTCCAGAACTATGAAATAGTTATACTCATAATACTTAACATCTACCTCAGACATTACTATGAAATTCCATATTGTTCACTAGATTCACTGACCACTGATGTTGGCTCTCTCTCTCTCTCTCTCTCTCTCTCTCTCTCTCTCTCTCTCTCTCTCCTGTCTCTTTCTGTCTCTGTCTCTCTCCCTTTCTCTCATTCTCTTTCTCCCTCTCTCTTTTTCCCTATATTGCTATATCTTGTTCTGCCTCTGTCTCTTGCATATATATATATAAAAATAATGCATTTAACACATTGCTTGCTTACACTGCCCTGGCACCCAGGGCTTAGGCAAGGTTCAGGTGCTCTTCCCATCTCTGCCTCACAAGTCCCTGGAACCGCAGCCCTGTGCCCCATGCCCAGGTCTTCTCTTTAGAAGGCAGCCTGTGTTCATTAGATAAGTCTAATTCCTGTAGATCATTCTGGCCCCACTTCTAGCTCCTACTCCCACCATCTCTCTAAAACAGGAGATAACAAAGCTCATGGGTCACTGGCTGGATGCTACAGTGTACTGAAGTATGTAACAGGCATAAAGCTATTGCGTGCTCTGGATCCAAAGGCTTGCAGGATAAGTAGTGTTCCTGATGAATATCACACTGAAGTGGGTGGGTCATTTTAGCAGCATAGCACAGTGAAGTGGATCACTGTATTTTTGTTTGTTTTTTTCCTTTTTCTTTTTGGGAGCAGTAACATGTAAATAATGAAATATATTGATTTTAGCAATTTTTAAGTGTCTTTGATTGTGTTCTTGTGGCTGCCTCTATGGCCTGAGTCAATTCAAAATGTTTACTTTTCATGGTTATTTTACCTTTGGAAAAGTGTCAGGTATAGTTAATAAGGTGAATGAAGACCCACTGTGATGGTTTCATGAACTGTATTTTTTTTTTTATTAGACAGCACTTGGCAGCAGCGTTCAGTGTTCTTTTATAATCATACCTCATAAAGATATGGAAGAAAACTTCCAGAACTGCTTTAGGAAGTGGCAAGAAGTATGGGAATGGCATAACTGTTTAAAGGATGTTGACTATTTTGAAAGGAATTAATGGCAATGTGTCTTTTACTATGATAAATTTTGCTTTATTCATTTAATTTAGTTTAGTTTTGTTTTATATTTTTGGAGAAAATGTCTCACTATGTTGTTCAGACTGACTTTCAAGTCACTATGGAGCCCTGGCTGATCTCAAACTCACAGTGATTCTCCTGCCTCAGCCTCCCAAATGCTGGGATTACAGGAGTGCATCACTCTATGCAGCCTGTAGTAAATTTATTATTTTTATTTTTATTTATTTTTATTTTTTTCCCATAATTGTATTGATAAACAAATAGCAAATGAGACAGTTGCAAATCAAATCGGTAGGACAGTTTCAATAATTAACACACTGCACACATTCTTCCTAGTGGTTAATTGCTGTACAACATGTGGACTTGATATCCTATTTACAAACACCATTAGAACAAATCATTCTATTCAATAAGAGAATATAACTATATATCTATCCAAACCACTTTGAATACACAGATACAATTGTCTGTATCCCCTTTTTTTGTTAAGTTCCGTTATTTGAATATCATAGGTGTGTAAACTCAGTAAAATATTCTAAAAGAGTCCAGTAGCCCATAATAGTATTGGGTCTTCTGCTTGACTGACAATGTTAGAAATTGTTGACCTGAGTCCCCACAGCTCAATATAACAGTATGGCTTTACTTCTCATATTTTGCTTTTATACTTTTCTGCTGGATGGCCAAGACCAAGGTAAAGCAGGACCTATGCAACAAGAGTTGTAGCTTTTGGGTCTGATAAGGTCAGTGAAATCCCCTCAGGATTTATCCTGAAATCCTGC
>NW_004525006.1:181591-184196 GCF_000260255.1 Octodon degus
GCAGCCATGTGGATGAGTCACGGCCAATGCTTGGCCAATGTGCTCTCTGTGAAAGCCTGAGAGAGTGTCTTCTCCCCATGAGACTCTCCTTAGGCACACTCTACGTCATTGATCACTTTCCTCTTTGGCATTTTGCACGAGAGCACTGACTTGTCTGCCAGATGCCACAAGGCTAAGGCCACTATGGCCTGGAAATGTGTCAGAGCGAGTGCCTTCTGCTGCATAATTCGGGAGAAGAGGCTCTCAAATTATGCAGATGTGGCTCCAGATAAAAGAGTTGACATGGTGCCTGTAGGCCTGCAGGGTATCCAGAAACTGATTCCTGGTCTCTCAAGCCCCAAGTAGTCACCATGCAGAACCTGCAGCACCATCCCTGCCATCCTGGTGGCACAGCATTGCACTTCATGTAATTCTCTCCATCCACATGATCCAGCAGCATGCACGTGCTGGACAGTGGGATCACTGGGACCCGTTCTGCTAGCTCTGTCAGGAAGCGGGCAAAGCCCTTGGCCCCTGATGTGTCCTGACTCAGCTGCTGAGGACACTTCTGTCCAGTCTCTCTTACAATTTCTCCCATGACGCTCTTCATTCTGTAATCTGTTGCCCAGATGCTCACAGCTGCCACCAATACAGGCATGAGGTGTTCAAAGTGCTGCAGCATCTGGATGATCCTTACAGTGGCACAGAGCATGTGGTTGTAGTGTGTCAAGGTCACCCCTAGTAGGTGTGTCACAGCTTCCTGGGTGGGGCTGTTCTTCTTGGTAAGTGATGGTGGGATTCTCCAGAAGGTGGTAGCAGCAGCCAGGAAGTAGACTGACAAATACCTCTTCGATTACTGAGCAATTTTACAGGTGATGGATGTCCAACTGGGGGAGCTGTGTTAAGAGCTGAAGAGTTGGTTGCTTTTTCTTCTTCCCAGTGAAAACCATGGGCTGCTTTGCTCTGGGATTTCTTATTCTTCCTGCCCACATCCAGGTCCATAAGGCCTGGGGGGCTGGCCATTGTCTTGAAGAATTCCAAGAGTCCTATCAGGCCATAGCAGTTCATCTCGAGGGCATTGAGGTGGGCACTTTTATCTGATGCATTCAGGATTGTATCATCAAGGATGGCTGGAAGCTCCTGGGAGTAGCAGGATACCACTTTTTACAGGAATTCCAGAGCATCTTCTTTGAGGTCAGGATCTATACTTTGAAAGTGATGTAAAATACTGTAGACCATGTCAAGGTGTTCTAAGATACCTAGGGTCCCCTGAGCTTGGAAGAAAGCCTGAATTGCTTCAAGGTGGGATGGCAGCTGTCTCAGGATCACTATCTCTTGTACAAAATGACCCTCCACTTTTCAATAACTCCTCTGGGGACAAGGGCAAATGCAACTCATACAGCTGGGGAGACAGCCTTCTCTTGCTGACTATTGGACTGAGCATCTCCGAAGCTCCTCAGATCATGATCAATTTTTTTTTTTTTTTTTTTTTTGCAGAACTGGGGATTGAACTCAGGCCCTTACCCTTGCCAGGGAAGCACTTATTCCACTGAGCCATCTTCTCAGCCCCTATCATGATTAACTTTGACATGAAGAAACTTTTGAAATACATAAGATTCCAATCATTGGTTCTTTGTAGTGCTTCCCATGCCATTTGAATTTTGTTCATGCACTCTTTACATACCCCTATGTCCTTAAGGTTTCTGCCTACTTTCTCTCCCAGAAGATTTAGTGTTTCAGTTTTAATATTTAAATCTTTGAGCTATTTTTTTAGTAGGGCAGTTATAATAATTAATATATTGCATATTGTTGTCTTCATAGTAGTTATTACATCTTCATAGAAGATGTAGACATGATATCTTGTCCAAACACTTAGTACAAATCTTTCTTCTCATTGAATTAAAAGAAAGTAGCTATATATCTATCATAACTATTTGTATGTATATATATATATATTTCATATATATACATATATACATATATTTCGCTATAAAATGGTCCTTCATTTATACCCCCCTTTTTTGTTTTGTCAGAGATGGGTACTCCATTGCCATTTAAATATTGTAGGTGTATGAATTCAGCAAAATGATCCAATATAGTCCAGTAGTCCATAATAGTAGAGGGTTATCCGTAGGACTGGCATTGTCAGAAGTTGTTGACTTAAGTCTTTTACAGCTCAGCATATTATTATGGCTTTACTTTTTGTACCTGATTTTTATACTTTTCTGCTGGATGGATAAGACTAAGATAAAGCAAGACCTATATAAGAAGAAATGAGGTTTGAGGGGATAGTTTTGTTCAGTTTGGGTTGTTCTTTGGAGCATCGGCAGACACATTGAGATGAGTATCTGGGGTTCTCTGGGAGATTCTCTGGACACCATTTTGTCTTCAGAGTTTCACCCAATCACTTGATATTTTCCGCAGAATTTTCAGGATGGCTTCTTACTGTCAGGAGCACAGTCTTAGAAAGCAGAGACATTGATTTTTGACTATTCTGCATGAGGCTATCATGTCTTTTCCTGGAAAAGTATTGTATATCTTAAACTTTTTTTTTCAAAGTTTTATTGACAAACAGATAGCAATGAGACAGTTTCAAATCAAATCGGAAGGACAGTTTCAACAAATA
>NW_004525006.1:185772-187090 GCF_000260255.1 Octodon degus
TTTGTCAGTGTCAGCCATGTGGATGAGTCACGGCCATTGCTTGGCCAATGTGCTCTCTGTGAAAGCCTGAGAGAATATTTTCTCTCTATGTGACTCTCCTTGGGCACACGCTACATCATCAATGACTTTCCTCTTTGGCCCCATAATGTCCTTGATCAGAAAATTTGGGACACTGCTGAGTTTCAGGACGTTACAGTACAAGTTCTCATATGTCCTGAGTCTTAATTGACCCTAGAAGGCTAGGGCCAAAATGTTGGTTTTCCTTGCAGCCCTCCTTTCTCTCTAACTTTGGTCTGCAAACTTAGGTTGTTAACAATCCAGAAGAGAAGCTTATTGTTATTACCATACAACTTTGGCTGTTAAGCTTAACCTAACTATCTGTCTGCATATCAAACATCTTAGGCACAATATGAAACAGGTACTTTTCATCAAGTATTGCTATGTTGAACTTTAAGTTCCTACAGAATATGATAAAAACATTTAAAAATTAGAATATATTTTAAAAATAGGCATAAAGAATTATATACTTCTTATGTTTACACATAAGTCCAAAAATCTCACCATATACAACCTTGAGGCAGGACAGTTCCACAATATTCCTTTTCCTGTCTCTTGCTTTCATTCACCACCGCCTTTATCTTGAAGAACCACTTACCCAAGTGACATCATAGTAGCAACTAGTATGTCATGACAAGCAGCCCATATTCAGAAGGCCAGAATGACAGGCACTCCAAGCATGAAACTACTATTACAAATTACCATCTGCAGTGCAGTAGCTCAGTTCACAGTTATCAGTATATAAAGTTAGTCAGTCAGGGTGAGAATCTTTCCAATTATCTGCTAGATTAAAGAATCTTCTGAAGAGTCTCAGAAACATTGCCTTGCCCATATTCTACATATAACTGTATGGCTTAACTTATTCATGTTTCCTATCTCTTCTCCTTTCCCTCTCTTGATTAGTTAGTCCTTGAGATCCTGCTTTCCTTTTACTTGTATTATACCTTTCTATTTGTATTTCTCCTTTTGAGTTCTTGTACTAGGGAGACTATATGATATTTACACATGTGTGCCTGATTTATTTCACTTATAAGTATATGTTCAAGTGGCATCCACTACCATATTAAGGCTTTGAGTTTAACATTCTTAATAGCTGAATAATACTCCATTGTGTAAAAATACCACATGTTTTTCAACCATTCCTCAAGTGATGGGCATCTTTGTTGTTTCCAAGATTTGGCTATCACAAATTGTGCTGCTATAAACATAGGCACACATATATCACTATGATATGATGTTTTCAGATCCTCTGGGAAAATTC
>NW_004525006.1:187190-188815 GCF_000260255.1 Octodon degus
CTATGATATGATGTTTTCAGATCCTCTGGGAAAATTCCCAGCAGAGGAATAGCTGGTGTAAATGGGACTTCCAGTTCAACTTCTCTAAGGAGTCTCCATACTGATTTCCATAATGGTTGCACCAATCTACACTCCCACCAGCAGTGGAGAAGGGTTCCTTTTTTGCCACAGCCTCTCCAACATTTGTTGTTGGGTGATTTCTTTATCATAGCCATTCTTTCAGGGGTGAGATGATATCTCAACATTGTTTTAATTTGCATTTCACAGATGGCTAGGGATGTGGAGCATTTTTTCATATATATATTTGCTTCCTTAATTTCTTCCTCTGAGAAGTGTGTGTTCATCTCAGATTTCCACTTCTGGATTGGGTCTTTAAATTTTGGGGACCTAATGTTTTTAGTTCTTTATAGATTCTAGAGAGCAGACTTGTGTCTGAGTACTTATTTGTCATGATTTTCTCTAAATTTGTGGGTTGCCTTTTCAATTTGTTGGTAATTTCTTTTGAAGTGAAAAAACTTCACAATAAAAGCATGTACCAGTTGTTAATTCTTTCAACTGTTTCCCATGTGATTTGATTTCTGTCCATGAACTCTTTGCCTACCCCTATGTCTTCAAGAGTTCCTCCCTCTTTCTCTTCCAGGAGATTTAGTGTGTCTGCTTTAATGTTTAGATCTTCAATCCATTTTGACTTTATTCTAGTGCATGGTGATAGACCTGGGTCAAGATTGAGTTTTTGGCATGCAGAGAGCCAGTTATTCCAGCACCATTTGTTAAAGAGACTACCTTTCTTCCAGTGAGTATGTTTGGCCCCTTTGTCAAAGATAAGGAGGCTGAGTGTGTTCGTAGGGACTTCAGCATTTTCTATTCTATTCCATTGATCCTCAGGTCTATTTGGTTACAAGTACCATGCTGATTTTTTTCACAGAAGCCTGGTAGTATAATTTCAAGTCAGGAATGGTAATGCCTCCTGTCTTGTCTTTATTGTCTAGGATTGCCTTTGCTATTCTAGGTCTTTTCTGCTTCCAGATAAATTGTAGGAATGATTTCTCTATGTCTGTGGGGTATGTCGGTGGTAGTCTGATAGGAATTGCATTAAATCTTTACAACAATTTTGAAAGTATGGCCATCTTCACAATGTTAGTTTTTCCTATCCAAGAGCATGGAATATCTTTCCATTTTCTGAAATCCTCTACAATCTCTCTTTTCAGATTACTGTAATTTTCCTCGAAAAGATCTTTGACTTCTTTAGTTAGATTAATTCCAAGGTATTTCATTTTCCTCGGTGCTGTTGTAAAAGGTATTGTTTCTATAATTTCCTTCTTAGTGTGTTTGTTGTCTGTGTAGAGGAATGCTATTGACTTTTAGGTATTGACTTTATAACCTGCTATGCTACTGAATTTCTGTACTAATTCTAGTAGTTTCTTGGTGGAGTTTTTTGGGTCTTCCAAGTAAAGTATCATGTCATCTGCAAATAAAGACAATTTAACATCTTCTTTACCTATTCTTATTCCTTTTATTTCTTTCTCTTGTTTAATGGCTATAGCTATTGATTCCAGAGCTATATTGAATAGGAGTGGTGATAGAGGACATCCTTGTTATGTACCAGATCTAAGATTAAAAGATTT
>NW_004525006.1:189918-191983 GCF_000260255.1 Octodon degus
CACCCTTTTCATTCCTTATTGCTTGTATTTGAATTTTTTCTTTCCTCTGTTTGATGAGGTTAGCTAGGGGCTTATCAATTTTATTTAATCATTCAGAGAACCAGCTTTTTACTTTTTTAATTCTTTGAATTGTTTTCCTCATCTCTTAATTTCTGCTCTAATCTTTGTGTTTTCCTTCCATCTTTGGGCTCTGGGTTTGGTTTGCTCTTCCTTTTCTAGTTGTTGAAGGTGCCGCATTAGGGTAATTATTTTTTCCCGTTCTGTTTTCCTAATTTGTGAGTTCACAGCTATGAATTTCCCTCTGAGAACTGCTTTCATTGTATCCCATAAACTCTGATAAGTTGTGCTTGAATTTTCATGAAATTGTAGATGTTGTTGAATTTCTTGTCTAATTTCATCTGTGATCCACTGGTTACTGAGTAGGGTGTTATTTAACTTCCATGTATTTAAGCTTTTTTTTGGTTTCTTTTGTCATTTTTTCCTGTTTCATTGCACTGTGGTCAGAAAATATGCATGGAATATTTTCTGTTTTGTTGCATATACTTAAGCATGACCAATGGAGCAGTATGTGCTCTTTTTAGAAAATGACCCATGTGCAGCTGTGAAAAATGTGTATTCAGCTGTGTTTGGGTGGAACACTCTGTATGTGTCCACCAAGTCCATTGGTTTCAAGCTCTGGTTCAGTTCTGTTATTTATTTGCTAAGTTTTGTCTGGTTGACCTATCTTTTGGAGATAAGGGGTTATTAAAGTCTCCTGTTAAAATTGTGGTATTGAATATTAGATTTTTCATGTCCATTAAGATTTGCTTTATATAGTTGGTTGCTCCCATGTTTGGTGCATACATATTTATGAGTGTTATCTCTTCCTCTTGAATTTTTTTCCTAACCAATATATAGTGGCCTTCTTTATTTATTTCGCTTGATTATTGTTAGTTTGATGTAGAGACTGTCTGAGAATAGGATTGCTACCCCTGCTTTTTTCTGAGGTTCTTGGTCATGTAGTATTGTGTTCCATCCTTTGACTTTCAGCTTTGACTTTCATGAATATCTTTATGAGTTAAATGTGTTTCTTGTATACAGCATATTGTTGGATTTTTTTTCCCAATCCACTGTGCCAGACTATTTCTCTTAATTGGTGAATAGAGTCCATTTACACTGATGGTTAGAATTCAGATGTATTGACTTACGTTTTACATATTATTTACCTGTTGTCGTTTACTCCTTTTTCTCCTTTGTTTAATTACTTGCCCTATTTAGTTGGTTGTTTCTGATCTCATTCATGGTGTTCTGATCATTTTGGTCTCTCTCTAGAACATCTTTCAGTATCCTGTGTAGGGTTGGCTTTGTCATCATAGAATTCTTTAGCTGTTCTTTGTCATGAAAGTATTTCACTTCTCCATCAAACTTGAGAGAAAGTTTTGCAGGGTATAGTAGTCTGGGCTGGAATTTGTTTTCATAGAGGACTTGAAGTACTCTGCTCCATGCTCTTCTTGCCTTCATGGTTTTAGAAAAGAAGTCGGCCATAATTCTGATGGGTTTTCCTTTGAATGTGATCTACTTCTTTTCTCTAGTGGCTTTCAGTATATTATTATTGTGCTGAATTTCTGGGATCTTGACTATTATATGTCTCGGTGTGTTTTTTATTGGATTGAGGTTACTTGGCATTCTGTATGCTTCGGTTACCTGAATGTCAGATTGTTTCCTCATATTCGGGAAGTTTTCTGCTATTACTTCTGCCCATATTTTTTTAATATCATTTGTGTTGACTCCTTCTTTCTCATTGATGCCTATTAGTCTCAGATTGTTCATCTTTGCATCATCTTGCAGGTTATAGATTATTCTTTCCTGCATCCTCGTTGTTTTTAAGAGATCCTTTTTTACCTTTTCACTAGCTGCACCAACATCTTCAAGATCTGAAACTCTGTCTTCACATTCATTTAAATGGTTTTGCAAGCTTGTGATTGAGAGTTTAATTTCCTCTATATCTCTTTGACTCTGCTTCATGCGATCTATTTCTTTCCTGTATTGCTCATTCAAGGAATCCATCATTTTTCTAATCTCCTCT
>NW_004525006.1:201568-205971 GCF_000260255.1 Octodon degus
TCCTTATATCCCCTTCCCGGACCTATCAGTGGGCGCCAAGTACATCGCCTGACGTGGGCAATAGGCCAATAGTCAGCTGCCTTGTAGGGCTATGCAAACCAATCAAATCTTGCCAGCAGGGACCAAAAGCTATACAGGAAACAAGACTCGTAGCAGAAGCTCCAGCGGGAGGGGCAAGGCTGAGGAGCAGGGCGCCCGCGCCCGACAATTATGCAACTAAAACTTTTGAATAAGGTAACTCAAAGAAGGTCATTTGTAATTTAATCAGAGAATTTCCTTTTTTTGTTCTAAGTTTTTATTAGTACATGTTGTATTTCTTGTGGGAAATTGGTATAGGTACATAATACATCTTTTTTAAAAATTTTACCATGCAGTTTCTTTTTTTCTTTTTTGCGGTACCAGGGATTGAACTCAGGACCTTGTGCTTGCCAGGAAAGCACTTATTCCACTGAATTATCTCTCCAGGTTCCCCTTTTTCTTAAAATTTTGAAGAGAGAAAAACGATAAAAATGATACAGAATTTCAAAACAAGATGATAGCAAATTGATATATTTGTTTCCACATTTCCTCTAGAAAAATTTGCTTCTGGTATTCTCACCAGAATGCAGATACAAAAACAAGCACTTTATCTTTCACTTTATTCTTCTCTAATTCATGAACTGCATCTTTAAATAAATTCTTTAAAAATTCATTGTGTACTTGTAGTTAGTGATGTTGAACTGGTTTCATGCATTGTTGGCCATTTGCTTCTTTTCCTTAAAGAAATTTATATTCCTGTCTTTTGTCTACTTTTGAGTTGGGTTTTCTGTTATTCAATGATGGTTGTAGTTCTTAGTATGTTCTGGAGAGTAACCTCTTACTGAATTTATGATTTCCCAATAATCCAACAATTCTGCGGGTTCCCATTTTATCCTATTAATAGCATTGTTTTCATTTTACAAAAGCTGTCAAGTTTGACCTAGTGTACTTGACATGCATTTCTTGTGCTTTAGCAAATGCCAGAAGTGTTAACCTAAGGAAGAGTCACTGGTGGCAGATAAAGCCTGCTCTGGCCACTGGTTTAAGTGAGGGAATTGGAACCAAAGCAGGCAGCTACTTCTACAACCCAGGAGCTCATCACGATAGTGTTAATATAGGGGCAGGAATAGCAAGGACAGCAGGGCACTTCAATAATTATGAATATTGCTTTGCATCAATTGAACTTTTATGTGGTTGTAATCACCATTTGACTCTTTCAGAAATCCTATAAGATTATTTTAGCTTTTAAGGAAATGCTTCCGTGGATTAAAGAAGAGTACAGAACTTTCCAGTCTGTCATTAATCTTAATTATCTGGGTTTTTAATCCTATCTCTATGATTTAGTCATTTAGTCCTTGTATAATGCAATCATCTCATTTGTGAAGTGATTAAAGTAAGGTCTAATTGTAGGTAGTATAAAATATTAAATATACATGATTTATTACAGTGTATTCCCAAATTATGGAGATGATTGCTTGGGTTTTATTATTACTATTGAAATAAACTTTGGAGATATTAATACCGTATATTTAATCCAAATCATCATTAAAGACTTGACAGAATGATGGAGGAAGCCATCTGCATCTGCTGACATTAGGTTCATGTTCCCCCATAGACAGTGCAGAAGCCTTGTCTGCCTTGACTTCGTTGGTGCTCTGATACATTTGAGAAAATACTTTTTAAATTTATTTCTAATCAGAGGGCTTTTCTAGGTTGGAACATTGCTATGGTGCCTGCAGTAAAAATGGAGGCCCCCATCTGTCTGGTAGAAAACATCAATGAAGAGATGACAGTGAACAAGGAATCCATAGAGATTCTTGAGGAGATTTCTCAGCCGGTGGTGGTGGTGGCCATTGTCGGACTGTACCGTACGGGGAAGTCTTACCTGATGAACCACCTGACTGGACGGAACTGTGGTGGGTGTTATCATGGGGGTCGGAAACTGGCTCCATCTCAGCTTCTTTCTTCTTATTCCCAGGTGGAACAAAAGAGAACCCAACTCTTCTCAGTAAAGCAACTTATTCTAATTCTCACCAGCAAATTTTTACTTTGCTCTCATTCATTTCCATATTCTTTATTGTCTTTGAGCAAAATCTCTTCTTCTAATCCTCAAAATTATTCTCAATCACTGACACTTATGTTTCTTTTCATTTATATTTTGCTTCATGTAGGAAATATTCTCATCAATACATAGAGATCTTTGGGCATTTGTCTAAAAATCCTTTTTTGAGCTTCACATTCCATTGTGATAATCAACCTTTGTTTTTGTTTTGCTTTGCTGTTTAATACAAAAGTATGATTCCAATTTCCATGTCCTGCTTCTCTTCTTCTATAGTCTCTGCTCAGTTTGCTCCTCTGTGACTCAACCTAACCCTTCTTTCCCAATGCTCTTGTTGCAGTTGGCAGTGAGCTCAGTTTTGTCTGATTCATGGATGCTTGTGCCTTGAACCCTTGCATATCTTCATTGCCATGTTTAATACTCCTTGCTACTTGGTAGGGAAATCATTTTCGGAGATAGTGAAGAAGCAACACCTTGTCTGCTGAGGTACTTCTCCTCCAAGAAGCCTGAGGTCAGAGTCTCTATGCTGTTGTGGAAGCTCTGATGTCTCCATTGTTTCTCTTCTTCCCTTCAGGCTTCGTGCTGGGATCCACTATTCAATCTCAAACCAAGGGCATCTGGATGTGGTGTATGCCCCACCCCATCAATCCAGATCACATCCTGGTCCTTCTGGACACCAAGGGTCTGGGTGATGTGGAAAAGGTGAGGCAGAGAGAGGCATACATGTACTTTTTTCACTATTTGTACATTTATTCATCAGATAATAATACTAAGAATACAATAGTAACATGCTATATTGAACCACAGTTTAACCAAAACATAGACATGTACTTTGACTCCAGATCATCTCCCTATCTTTTCCTAATTCTTTGGAATTTAACTGTTGTGGTCTTTTTGTGAAATCAGAAACTGAACAACAGTAAAAGATGTAAACCTTATTCCATTTAATCTCACTTCTAGATAAAATCAGATATGTTCCTTTAAGTAAAATATTTTTTTAATTACTTGACCTTGATGTTAGTAATTTGATTCAATTTAAGTGAAGCTTATTGAGCAGCTAAGTCCCAGATTTATGAGTTTAGTAGTATAGATATTAGTGAACATAACAAAGGTTCTGCTCCACTGGGCCCTTCAGCTACAATTAGGAAACCTCACATCTTTACATGGTGTATAGGAAAAAAAAGAGTTGGAGAGAGCAAGGTGCTGCCTGTGTGGTGGCTGGCCCCTGTGCATTCTTTCAGGAGAAATGTGGCTGGAGCTGCCCTTTGAATTATCTTTTGTTGGGCATGGTGTGCTGGGTCTCTGGTGGTGATTGATCGCTTTAATTGGCCTTGGAAGCCTTCTCAGGAAGAGCACTTACATGTGGCACTCTTGTGCATCAGCATTGCCAAGAGCTAGGGAATGAGTTTGACCATCCTGGGAGGTGATGAAAACATACATCATGCTTCACAATGTGCAGTGAGGCATGAGGAGGTCTTTGAAGGAAAGATGGCCAGGAGTGAGCTTCATTCCAATGTCTGATTAAGGGCTTCTCATCCCCATTCTGAGCTACCAAGTATAATGTATATTTGGTGTTAAAATTTCATATGGTGAATAACATTGACTACCCATAGAACTCTGTAGAAGTTTCTGAGACACCTCTGATATGCTGCTCCTACAAAATATATTTTGTCTTATGATAAATATTGTAAGTTCTTAGTATCCAGCTTCCTAAAAGTAGGTGAACTAAATGTCATATCTTTTTTCTTTCTTTTGTGCTTGAGAATATTGTTTAAATTTATATATTGCCAAGTTGTGTCTTAAAAGGAGTTAGAAATTCTGTTTATTCTTCTGAAATGTATTCAGCAAAAAAATACATGTTAGAGACATAAAGTTGATGCTTTGCTATACATTATGAAATGTAAACCACAATTAAGCAGATAAATATATAATAGTCAGATGCAATGTTTCATTTTTTTAGTGTAAATACCTGGATTGTAGTCTCTTAGCTAAATTCAAGTATGTGATGTAACATTGTTAACTCTAGTTACTGTGTGCTCCTTAGATCTCGGGAATTTACTTACTATGCACAACTGAAACATTGTTCTTTTTGATCATTAGTGTCCATTTATCCCACCTTCAGGCTACAAAAATAATCCATTGTCTTTTCTGTTGACTGTTTTAGATTCAGCTATTCAGTGAGATAGTGCAATATTTGCCTTGTTGTATGTGGCTTATCTCACTGAGCTTAATACCCTCAAGTTTGTACTTGTGGATGTAAGATTCCCTTCCTTTCCCTTCCCTTCCGTTCCCTTCCCTTCCGTTCCGTTCCGTTCAGTTCTGTTCC
>NW_004525006.1:206071-208405 GCF_000260255.1 Octodon degus
CCAATTTGTTCGTGTTAGTTTCCTCTGCACTTGTTACAGGTAAGCTTGGGTTCAGAGGTTGCATTTTGTTCCTTCTTGTCATTTTATGTAGCACTGTCTTAAGACCTTTATTGTATATCTTTGTTGTAGTTATAACCTTAGCACGTAGTGAAGTTCATGTGCAGATCTACGAAATATGGATTTATCCAGCTGTTCCTGGCTTAGGTCTGGCTGCTGTGCTCAGCTCCTTCCTGCTGCTGCCCTTGATGGTGAACCTCTTGTGCCCCTCTGGCTAGATTTTCTGCTCCTCGACTAGCTGGGTGGTTCTATCCTTTACAGTCTCTGTAGGGACTGTAGCTGCAGGGCTTCACCCCAGGCCTGAATTCTGGACCTGAGCTGAGTCTTGAGTGGACAAGATGAAGTAGGTGAGAGAGGCAGCTCTCCCACACACTCAATTGGCCTGGGTAGAACTGGGCCTGGGGTTTCCCGGAATGCGGCAGAGATTCCTACTCCTGAGCAGGGTGGGGGTGGTGCTGCGGAGTGGTTGGGGGCGTCCCAAGGTGGTGGAAGATGGTCTCAGCCCCTCTGCCCCTGCCCTGGGACCAGTAATAGGTCCCGCTAGCGCAGGGTAGCTGGAAGCTCTCACACACACTCACTGGACCTGGGCTAGGACTGGGTCCGGAACGCGGCAGAAATTTCTACTTGGCGGGCAGGGTGGGGGAGGTGCTTGCATGGTCAGGTGCGTCCCAAGGGGGTGGAAGATGGTCTCACCCCCGCTGCATCTGGGCTGGGACCAGTAACAGGTCCCGCTGGCACAGGGTAGCAGGAAGCTCTCCCACACACTCACCAGACCTGGGCTAGGACTGGGTGCTGTAGTAAATTTTAAAATGTGAAGTGTCTTTGTATATTTTGATTATCCCATATTCATTTTGTTGTGTGGCCATTACTGCAAAGATCTCTAGACCTTTCCATCATTCAGTATAGAAACACTTACCTCTTAAGTTGCCCTTTTCCTGCTCCCCCTCCTTCTCCCAGGCATCATAGCCACTCTCCTCATTTCTGTGTTGGTGTATCTGTTGCAGCTTCCTCATTATATTTGTCATTCTGTCTGGCTTCTTTCACTAAGCATTCACCTGTGCAGGAGCATGTATCCAAAGTTTCACTCCATTTTAGGTCTTCATCCACCTATTCTACTGCATATGTATAAACTATCTTTCTATCAACTCACATGTCAGTGGATCTTTGAATTGTTTCCATATTTGACTGTTATGAATAATGTCTCCATGATTATTGGTGTGAAAGATCTGCTCAAGTCCTTGACTTTTATTTGTGTGTGTGTGTGTGTGTGTTTGTGTGTGTGTCTTAGTGTCATATGGCACATAGTGAAATTGTTGAATGAAAGGCTAATATTAAACTTTTTTTTAGAAGGCCTGCCATTTTCTTTTCCTTAATAAGAGGAAAATGCTATTTTAGTTTTTATTTTCATTTGAAGAACACTTTTTTTTGTGCAGTATCAGGGGTTGAACTCAGGACCTTGCACTTGCTAGGAAAGTACTTATTCCACTGGGCTATCTCTCCAGCCCCTCGAAAACATTTTAATTTCCCAACAGTGATGCACTAAGTATACATTTCCCCACATTATACTATTTGTTTTCTGTTTCTTGTTATTGTTTTGTTTTTAATACCAACCATCCTAAAAGGTGTTATTTTGGCTTGCAATCTCTGTATATTAAAATAGAATTAGAATGGAGATGACACCTGTAAAATTCTTGAATAAGCAAAATCATGTAGGCCTAACTAGCCTGTCTTTGCTTAGAGTATGAACATAAGCAAAGCTTTGGTTGGACTATTTAATTAAATTAATTAATTTGTTTATTTTTGTATTTTTCAGTAAGTATCTATGGGGTGTTCATGGTTTCACTACTAGATCAGGCTTGTGGTGATCTGCCTGTTTACAGCCTCCCAAGAGCTAGTATTATAGGCCCGAGCCAACATACCCAGTCTTAATTGATGGCTTAGCACATCCCAGGCGTAGAGCTGGCCCGGCAGGCCTGGGGGTAGTATTATTTTAGATAAATGTATATATAAGACACAAATAAAACTTAACCTGAACTACTGAGAAATATTAGCATATGATTATGTGACCGGCGCTGGGAAAAGATGAGACGGAGCTTCCTTCTTAGTTCTCGATCTCTTTATTTTCACGTGTCCTCCTCCCTCTTCTCCTTCTTCCTTCCTCCCCCCTCCTTCCTCTAACCCCTCCTTATATCCCCTTCCCAGACCTATCAGTGGGCGCCAAGTACATCGCCTGACGTGGGCAATAGGCCAATAGTCAGCTGCCTCATAGGGCTATGC
>NW_004525006.1:220550-245643 GCF_000260255.1 Octodon degus
CCATTGCTCCCTCCCTCCTTCCTTCCTTCCTTCCTTCCTTCCTTCCTTCCTTCCTTCCTTCCTTCCTTCCTTCTGTTGTTGTATTTGGTACAGAATCTACAGGGTGTTCAGGGGCTCACTACATAGGTCAGATTTGTAGTGTGCTGTTTTCAGCCTCTCAAGCACAGAGATTGCAGACACATGCCACCACGCCCAGTCTCAATCACCTTATCAGCATGCCCTGGGGGTGGTGCTGTCATAGTAAGCCAGGGATCAAATCCTGGCCACTGTGCTCTGCCTAAACAGACACTTTAGTGCACTGAGCTATCTGGCCAGCCCTTCCTTCTTTTTTATGATGGTGTAAATATTCTCCATGGTTGAGTAGATATTACCTTTAGTCACTTATTTACTGATATTTATAGTTTTCCAACATGTGTCTATTATGAGTAAAGCTGAAATTAAGATGGAAGTGAAATTATTATTTTTAACACATTTTCTTTGTAACTGTACATAGAATGAGATTGTGGGATTATTTGGTTCTTCTATTTTTAATCTTTAAAGGAAACTTCATAATATTTTTCCTAACTGCTGCACCAGTTGATATTTCATCTCATAGTTACAAGGATGTTCTGTTTTTCTCAATCCTTGTTTATGCTTGTTATCTCCTGTCTTTTTGATAACAGCCATTCTACCATGTGCCATTTTCTTTCTTCTATGTTTTTAGTGCCATTTCCCTGATAATTATAGACTAGGAACACCTTTTTCTTTTGTGGCACTGGGGATTGTACTCAGGACCCTACCCTTGCCAGGCAAGCGGTTACTGTACTGAACTATCTCCTGGGCCCCTATGAACACACACACACACACACACACACACCACAACACACACACACACACACACACATTCATTTATGCTATTTACATGAGATATATGTATACTCAAATTTGTTGTTAGTTTTCAATTGGGTTATTTGATTGGTTTTGCTACAGAGTTGTAGGCATTTCTGAATTTTTTTAATATAAACTATTATAAAATACATACATTGCAAGCATTTCTTTCCTGTAGCTGTCTTTTCATATAGTTCTCTTTTTGCTATCAGGAATCATTTTAGTTGATGGTTTCCACCTCTCTACTTTTCTTTTCTTGAGCTTTGGGTGTTATATAAAATATAAAAATTACCAAGCCAAAAAAAAATTCCAAGCAAAGCTACACTAATGTTTGACCCATTATCAAGAAGCTTTTTCCATAGTTTTCCTCTCATCGATAAATTGGTTGAGATATTTTCTCTACTCATCAGAGTCCAATATTATCATTTTTTTTGCCTCTGACTTATAACTAATAAATACATTTGGAATAAAGAAATATAGGGGCCTGGAGATGGCTCAGTGGAATAAGAATTTCCCTGGCAAGCGCAAGGGCCTGAGTTCAATCCCTGGTTCTGCCAAAAAATTAAAAAGAAATATAGCATCCATCTTTCAATATCTTTCTGAGAACCTGACACAGTACTACTGTTTCTTTAGGTTCATTTATTTCATCTGAGAAGAAAATTTTATGAAGATTAAAATCTATTTGTAGGGTGAAAAAATTGTGATCATGAGAACTATTTTGCTTTCATGTCATTTGTCTTTATGTCTATGTTCTTTGCATAGTGAGTACCTGAGCTGAAATCCTAAATGAAAGAATTTTATGGAAAATGTCTGAATGAAATTCTGAAGAGCAGATTCTTGAGTTTCTTGCTCCCCTGTACTTTCTAGGGTGACCCTAAGAATGACTCCTGGATCTTTGCCCTGGCCATGCTCCTGAGCAGCACCTTTGTATACAACAGCCTGGGCACCATCAACCACCAGGCCCTGGAGCAGCTGCAGTATCCTTGCAGGACTGGATCCACTGCGTGTCAGTGTCTTCTGAAGAGATGAATATTGAGTCAGTTTTCTTGTTTGCTCTTGGTGGAGTAGAGGAGACCTAGGAAAGAACTTTGCTATGATCATTTCATTTAAGGAAATATGGGGATTTTAAGTAGGAATTTCATTTTCCTTAGCTAAGTCCTAGTTATGTGACAGAGCTCACAGAACTGATCAAGGCAATGTCGTCTTCAAATTTAGATGGAGTACAAGATTCTACAGAGTTTGTGAGCTTTTTTCCAGAGTTCATCTGGGCTGTGCAGGATTTCACTCTCCAGCTACAATGCAATGATAATTTCATCACAGCAGATCAGTATCTGGAGAAAGCCTTGAAGCTGATTCCAGGTACCCGAGCAAAGACTGCGGGTGGGAGTTTCTGTAGGGTGGGTGTGCTGATGGTGCTTCACTTCTTGGGACCTCTTTGTATTTGACACTGGCTGGAGGTCTGCAGAAATGATAACTGTGTCATAGGTTGGAATTTCTAAGAAAGAGAGAAAACAACATACATAAAAACAGAACATATAGTGAAATTATTCCATTTCACTTTGTTCCTTACACATATGTTCTTTAGAATTCAGAATACAATGGTTGATTAAAAAATGTCTAAAGCACAGGCACTTTGTATCCTACCTAAACATCTCCTTTTCTCTGTTTATGAGAACAATGGATCACAGAATTGTTGAACATGATATCACAATACAAAGCTCATTTTAACTGTGTGTCTGAATTTTATACTGGTGTTATTCTTTTCTAGGTGGATTAGTACATTCTAATAGTGATATTTAACTTCCTAACATTGAAGACACAAAATATCTGTGTATCTTAAATAAACTAAAGAAGTATTCTTTTCATTTTTTGCTTTTTAAACATTTGGATAATTACCATGACATTCATTGTGCTCTCTATAGATAATACAGATTTCTCTTAATTCTGGCATGTTTATTGATGCTACCATTTCAAAATAAATTATGTGAATAAAGGTATATGTTAAATGTAAATTGTTGACATGTTTATCCAAAGAGATCTTGCGAGAATGCAAATTTGGATATACTTATTAATGCTTTCAATTTTGTAATATATCCTTCCTCAATGCATTCACTGACTAGTTGACAAAAAATCATGTCAAATATAGTTGGTTATTTCAAAGATTTTATAGAATAGTGATGATTATTTTAAAAGGATATTTTTATTGATCTTTGAAGGATTTTGATAGAGATATCCAATACTATGAAAAGAGCTTTTAAAAGCCCTTCCGAGATGTTTACAACATGATATAGGATACATGAAGACATTCTAGGGATTACTCTCATGTAGCAGATAACACATCTATCATCTCACATAGCTATTTTTGTGATCATACAACTAAAATTCATTTATTCGAATATTCCATAAGAGAATAGTTTCATTAAATCTAGCCTCAATTTTCTATTAGATTTCTAGACTTACACATTCTATACATCTGCTACCTAGTGTCCTCCAACCTACACTTTTCTAATTTCTTGCACACTCCTGGCAACCACTGTTTTATTTTCTATCACTGTACATTTAAATTTTTACATGGAATATTTTTGGCATCAAAATGATTTTCTTTAACTAGTCATAGTAGCATTCTTAATATGGCTATGATTATTCCATTATTGCCTACTAGTCTGTCTTCTTACTTTTGGTTCTTCAGCTTAACTTCAACAAGGGATTGAGTTGACTACAAATATATATATTTGATCTTTTCTTCAATAAGTAAACACCAAACAAACAAGTACCCTCTACTTCCTGCCATATTCAGATCTGGGGATATCAGCGAAACTTTTGGTTTTCACTGGAGTAAGATGTGACTCCAATCATGCCACTAATATTATTGATACAACTTTGATGTGCAAGTGATTATTAAATATTTATGATAAAGGCACTGTGTTGGGGTAGAACCTGTAAAATATGACAACTCCAGAGAAAACACTTTACTCTCCAATTCCAAGTCTATGCCTACTGTATTCTGTTTTCTAATTTCTTAGGTGATAAACCCATTGCACAAGCATCTAATAGTACCAGGGAGTGCATCTGGAGCTTCTTTCCAAGTCAGAAGTGCTTTGTCTTTGACTGGCCAACAAATGACAAAAGTCTCCTGGCCGATATTGAGAATGTCCGAGAGGACCAACTAGATCCCAAATTCCTGGAACAAACAAGGGCTTTCTGCTCTTATGTCTTCACCCGTGAAAAGAGCAAGACTCTCAGAGAGGGAATTGTGGTCACTGGGAATCATGAGTCTTCTTTGTACATTTCTGTGCAGGGGAATGCATGTTATATAGTGTGTTTGCATTGTTTTGTTCAATTATAAATATAACAATGATATGCATATACTCAGTCTCTATAAAATATGCATTAACTTATTCCTATCTTACTGGGGTTTACAAATCCCTCTCAAAACTGTACAGTTTGTTGGAGGTATGTGTGGGTTCTACATCTCTGAAAAAGCAATGCCTTATTAATAATAGAAATCATTTACTTTGTCTGAAAGCATACATAGTTTTCTCAGGGTAGTTTTACATATTAATTCTTTGCAAGAAGTGTAAAATTGTGCTTTGAAAGTTTGAAGTTGTCCAAATATAAATATTGCCCTCCAAGTACCTGGAAATCCAGAAAGTCCAAGAACTAGTAGCAGATATAGTATCTTGGCTTATTAGCACATATATAATCTATTTTACTTTAAATTTGAAAGGGGAATTATGTCTTTCAGGTATACTTTCAAATATCACATGAAACTAGTTAGTGATACTAAGGTTTTTGTTTAACTATGATCTGGAGAACCACATATGTGGTTACTAATGTGTTACTAGAAATGTGAATGTAATTACAAAAGGAAGTAGGTTACTTAACTATGCTTGTGCATTAATGTGAGCACACATGTGCTTGTATGTGTGTGTGTGTGTGTGTGTGTGTGTGTGTGTGTGTGAGAGAGAGAGAGAGAGAGAGAGAGAGAGAGAGAGAGAGAGATTATAATGATAATCTCAGAAATTTAGATTCATTTCAATTATGACTTTCCTATTTACCTCCTAAAAGTCTTGGCTCATTCAGGGCTGCGGGCTCTCGTGGAGACCTATGTGAAGGCCATCAAGAGTGGGGTGGGGCCCTGCTTGGAGAACACAGTGACCACTGTTGCCCAGCATGAGAACACAGTGGCCGTGCAGGAGGCAGCCACCCTCTACAGTGAGCTGATGGTTCAGTGAGTGCAGCTCCCCACAGACATGCTCCAGGAGCTGCTGGACATTCACACTGCCTGCGAGAAGGAGGCCATCACAGTCTTCATAGAGAGCTCCTTTAAGGATGACGATGGGAAATTCCAGAAGTTGGTGGTACTGAGATTTACTTTCTCTGTCTTTATTATCACATGTTTGTGGTACACATTGATTATATTCCACTTGGATTTTGGTATTGTGTCTCATTCAATACATTCCTTAACTTTTCCATTAAAGAGTGAAGCCCAGAGGTGGCTACATTCAACTCATGGCTCATCTGTTATCCAAAGACAAAGCAGTTTAGATTCCAATTGGGTAGAGTCTCTAAACCTACATGTTCTTCCTTCACCCCAAACCCCAGTCCTATTATGTAGCAATTTCTCAGGGTGACTGAAGCATAACCAGTATAGATGCCCACCTTAGTACCTAGGGTGGGTTCTGAGAAGTGCTTCTTAGGACTTCAGACCTGCCCAGAGCTTTCTGGAATCATCCCTGAGGTGTTCACATTTTCAGTGCACACTTGCCCATTCCTAGCAGCTAAATTCCTCTTACCAGACACTAATCATACACTGTTGTTCATCCCATGTCGCTCTTTGTTGTGTACTTGCTCTTTGTTATTTCCTTCAAGAATAACCATGGATTACATATCCTAGGAGGGGGATGAGTTAGAGACCATACTCATAAGTGAAATAGATCAGACCCACATGTATAAACATCTTATTGTCTCCCTAGTGCAGGAAACTGAAAGAGTAAACAAAATCCCAAAAGTATAATAGGAATATGAAAGGGAAAGAAATTGCTCAAAAGGAAAGAAGAGCTGAGATGGTAAAAGGAGAAAAGAAAGAAGGAAGAAAAAATATATATAAAGATAATTGTACTACTAAATTCTATTGGTTTTGTGAAAGGAACAGTTAATGCTTATTTTTAAATCAATTTCACACGCCTATATCTGGTAATCTGAACAACTACTTTGAAGATAACAATAAACAATATAGCAACCATTGCTGATTCCCTATATCTTGTTTTAAAATTCTGCTTTTTTAGGTTTTATTCTCTTTAAAATAAAGATGTATCCTGTACATGGACCAAATACCCACAGTGAAGGTAAACATTATATGTCATAAGCATGAGCTGAGAACAATAATAACAAAAATGGGGACATGTCTTTTATAGATAGAGGGAGGGCTGTGGGTGGGATGAGAAGGGGAGTAAAAAGGATCTGGGGTGCATTATATGCATGTATTTGTTCTCTCAGATGAATGTAAACTTCATATACTGCAAACATGTGCTCACAAAATAGAATTAAATAATAAACCTTAGAGATGGTAGCACACAGTCCCTTGAGGATCTTGAGGTTCAGGAAGGTTTCAAAAGTTTCTCATGGACTTACAGAGAGTGTTAGGGGTTTTCAATAAATCAAATTTATGAATCTTCATTCTTCTCACATCTTACTTCAACAGAATACTTTTCTTATGAGAAACAGGTTGATATTCCTACAAGGTTTTCTGGAACTTTATTCTCTCTCTGAGGACATCTTAAACTGGCTTGAAGTCATCTTTCTGGAACATCTCTGTATGTTTGTCTTGCAGGAAACAATGGAGACAGAGAAGCAGGATTTCTTACTAAAGAATGAAGAGGAATCTGATCAATACTGCCAGAAAGAACTGACTTTGCTTTCAAAAGCCTTAATGGAAAGCATTTCAGCAGGAAGTTTCTGTGCTCCTGGGGGGCACCAGCACTACAGGGAAATGAGGAAAAAGATTGAGGAGGACTATTGCCAAGTGCCCAGGAAGGGAGTCAAGGTGAGGCACAGGGAGCCTGGGAAGTCCAGAGAGGAACATCAGGGGGTTTTCAGAACCAGTTGGGAGCAACAAGAAAATAGATTACATGAATTTTTTTTATTCTTTACCCCAGAGTGGGGGTCAAACTAGGCTTCCTGCGTGCTCTACCAGGAGGCTACACCCTGGGAATCACTTTAGTCTTTAGTGCTGCCTATCTGCTATAGGCAGCATTCCAGAAGGTAGAAATTTTCATTCCCTAAGAAACAGTAAGGGGCTGGAAAGATGGCTCAGTGGAGTAAGTGCTTCTCTGGCAAGCACAAGGGCCTGAGTTCAATCCCCGGGTCCCATCCCCGCCCCCCCAAAAAAAGAAACAAACAAACAAAGGAAAAGAAACAGTAAGGAGTTCAAAAAATAAAGAGGATCAGAAAAAAGTATCCATTTCTTCATCCAGAAAGATGACTCGTGGTGTGCTGAGTGCTGGTGCATTCCCAGGTCCACTCAGATTTTCTCTCCATGCTGGTGATTTACAACCTGAATGATATGACTTGCCAGACTATGAGAATGTGCCAGACAGGTGGTGTTAAGGAACATAAAGAACCATTATTGCTTAAGCACTTAATGATGAACTCTTACCTAGCCATTTTAATCTAGCTTGAAGTGAAATCACCTTTTACTGTAAACATTTTTACTTTTGAAATGGAGGCCCTGGCATATATATATATATATATATATATATATATATATATATTTCATAAATATAAAGCTAGTAGGAGGAAGAGAGAGCTACAGTTTATATCATTGGAAGAAAAATACATAAAGCACTAGGTTGTAGTTTACACAACTGCACATAATTCTGACTGGCTGGAAGCTAGAACAGTGCCAGGAAGGAGGCCTAAGAGAGGGTCACAGGGAGGGAGATGTGCAGCAGAAGACATGGAGGCTTTCTGGTGACACTTAGAAACTTGATCCTTTTGTAGAGAGCCACTAGAAGTGTAACCATGAGGCAAAATGATGTGCATACATTTATTTTGCAGAACTGTTCTCCCTGTGGTAAGTCATTTGCTCTTTCTTGGTTTCAAAGGCAGAAGAAGTGCTCCAAAAGTTCCTGAAGTCCCAGGCACCAACAGAGGACTCTATCCTGCAGTCAGATAAAGTGCTTAATGAGAGGGACAGGGGGATCTCAGGTAAATGCACAAGACATAGCTTCCCAGTGTGCATAGATTCCCACAATGATTCTGGCAGACCCAATGAGAACTCTTCCCCAAATGCCTAGCATTTTTCCTTCTGCGCCATGTGCATGCTGATGAATGTGAAAAAATAGAAGGGAGTTGTAGTCTTATGTCGCATAGAAGGACAGTGCATTTTCCATCATATTCTGAAATACGTTCTGGACAGCATGGACCCATATGAATTCTCTGACTTCCCTGTGCTGTCCTTCAGATTCATTTTGGTCTCTGAGCTCAGGAAAATAGAATTAGTTTTTACTTTTTTTCTTCCATTTTTAAATTTCCCTGATACAGTGGAGAAGGCAAAGAAGGAGGCAGCTGAGAAGGAACAGGCAATGTCAGCTGCAAAACTACAGGAGGAAAAGCAAAAGCAAGAAGCTCTAGAAAGGACCCACAAGGAAAACATGGAGCAACTGGAAAAGAAGCTAATTTCAGAGAGAGAAAACCTCCTCAAAGAGCAGGAAATGATTTTGGAGCAACAAATGAAGGTGAGCACGTCTCGCTGAGCACTGCCTTCTATCCCCAGTACCTACACAGGAAAGTGAAGGTGACATCTGCTCATGGAAGGAGGGAGCCTCACCATGTTGTGCCTGTAATTTCATGAATCTCTGTATCTTTCGCTGTTTTAGGGTTTAGAAATGATTTGTTTGAATTTTGCTCCAAATGTAGAATCTAGAGAATTCATATTATCTTGGCTTCTATAGTTCCTTTGATTAACTCCTTGGAGAATATAAATAGCATATATATTGCTGTTTTGGGGTTTTATAGAATGATCCCATGAGGGCCAAAATAACTACATCTTCCAACCATCTTTAGGTAACGTCAGTAGCAATTGCATTGCATTACCAAGACCAATATTGGGCTGGTGAGATAGCTCAGTGGACTAAATACCTGCTTAGGTAAGCACAGGGACTGGGGTTCACTCCCTGTCACCACATGCCATGCTGGCCAACCCCCAGGCACATTTGACCACTGAGATCTGGCGTGGTGGTGCACAACTGTAGTCCCAACAGTGGGGAGGCTGAAAACAGGAGGATCACTATGAGCTTGAGTTGCTTAGCAGACCCTGTGACAAATACATACACAAACAGACAGATGAAAAAAAAAAAAAAAGACTAATATTGTGAGAGGCTCTACTATCATGCAAAGTCCCTGAGGTAGATTTATGCTGCCATAAAAGTAACATAAATATAGGCTTAAAAGCAGAATGTACTGACAGCTTCTGTCTGTGAACTTACCTGTCACTTCTAGGTGCACTATTCCCTTTCCCATCTCTGGGACAAACACCAACCACGCAGAGCTCCTAGGAGGAGGTTTTGTTTTGGCTATGGATTCTGTCCACAGCTGGCCAGCTCAGGGCAGAAATAGCCACACACAGAGGCTTGGGGAAGAAACAGAGTTCAGCTGCAGCAGCCAGGGAGGGGAAGCAGTGTGGCCTACCTCGGGCCAGGCCCTGCCTCCTTCGCAGCATAGCCAGCTAGGAACACAAGGGTGAATTGCTGATGAGTACAGCACCCAGTGAGACAGTCTTCTACCATACACATGAGCCTTTGGGGGTATTTTATATAAGCCTTGTGCAGCCCTCTTGCAGGTGTTAGCTCATAACCTCAGAGGAATTCTCCCCTTGTCCCCCTGGAAGTTGTATAACAAATTCCTAGATTAGCTGACAAGTCTCCACCCTCAGGATATCATTACCTTGGTACTTAAGAGGGCCTGAGAATCAGACTACAGATATATCCTTTGGCAAGAGCACAACTTTTCTCATACTTGAGCACAGGGGAGCTGAATATTGAATGAATATTAATAAAACTAAACAGTGCTTTCTTTTTACAATATCTGATCCAATTCAGATAATATTGTTTGTTGTTTTCTTATTTTGTTATAATTGCGAAAACATTTGTACACATAATATAAATTCAGTTTGACAGTCTTTAAGCAAAACATGACTCTCAAAATAGCAGTATTATGAAAATATACTTCCCTGTCAACTTTTATTCATTTATTTTAGGTCCAAATGGATTATTTAGAAGAAGGATTCAAGAAGAAGTCTGTTCCTGGGCCCTGCCCACCTGCAGGGCTAAGCTACCATGCTGAGAACTGCCAGAGCTGATTCAGCCAAGTTGACACAATATATGAACTAACACAATCCACTCCTTGTCAACTTGGCAACTAGACATATACTTTTTTAAAGCCAAATTCCAGGTACACAGACATGCTTAAACATTTTACAAATTGAACATTACATTACATTAGAACCATGACATGCTGCCCCTGGCCCTCCAAAGACTTATGCACAACCATTTATGCAAAAGACATTTTAGTCCATCTCTAAGAGTTGCCAAAGTCCTACCAGTTTCAGCAACACTGAAAAGTCCAAGTCCCAAGCTTAAAAGATCTAAGACAAACTCTTAGCTGTGAGCCCCTCTACAAATGAAAAGTTAAACACTTCTAACATTCACAGGCACAAGATAAGCATTGCCATTCCAAAAGGGATACACAGCAGGATACAAACAATTGGGACCAAAACAAGTCCAAAGTCCAGAAGGGCAAACATTAAGTACTGTAGTTCCCTGTGGACCATCCAAAGCACCCTGTAATAAGTTGTGAGCTCCAAAAGCCTTATGTGGCTCCACCCCTATGGCACTTCTGCTGGTAGCTCCTATGGATTTTCTCTCAGGCCTGCTTTGCTCCCTTTTTGCAGCTTTTCTTAGACCATCCACATCCCTGGCTTTTTCAAACTTCTGAGGTTTCCACTGAATAGGCTTCTCATTCACAGCTTCATGGGCACACTGCTTGGCCTCCCAGGTCTTCTTCTGAAATCTGGGTGGGAGCCTTCTGAACCTCAGAACGCCTGCATTCTTCATGCACCTACAACCAAAGCCACATGGATGATGCCAAGGGCTGCTGCCAGCTGGAGCAGTAGCCAGGGTTTCCTCTCTCTTGGCTGTTGGGATTGAATGCCTGGATTGCTGAGCATTCTGACTCTGATTCCGAGAAACAAATTCTCTATGTTGGCGCCATTCTGTAATCTGGTGTGGCCGCTGCTGCATCTATCCTGGAACCCAGTGTGTCCGCTGCCTCCATTCTGGAACATGGGGCTCTGCAGCTTTCTCCTCAAAGCAAAGTTCTTCACCCTTGTGAGTCTGAGGCTGCAAAGGGCAAGAACCTGCCACCTCCTGTGATGCCCTCAGGACATCTTTTCTACTCTCTTGTTCCTTCTCAGCAATGGAGATCCTCTCAGCTTTGTCTTTACAGTCCACAGCCTTCCTGGTGCTTCCTATCTGGCTAAACTCACAACATTTTAAATCATCCTTTTGGGCTTTTTGCTCTGCATTCTTAACATAAATCTGGCTAAAAGCCCCCAACAGCAACCATGCCACTGCCCCAATATTTGGCTGCTTTGAGATTTCTTTTTCAAGATTTATCAGTCCACCATGCTTAAACTCACTCTCAGGCAAAGTCTCTGGACACGAGCAAAATGCAGACAACTTTTCTTCCAAGTCAAAACACAAATGATCTGGAGTCCAACAACCAAAGCTGTCCTTCTTCCCAGCAGAAACCTCCCCAGCCTGGTCTTTACAGGCCGGCTTTCTATCAACCTTCTGGTCTTCTGAGCTCTGAACAGAATCTCCCATACAGAACAGTCAAAGCTGTTCCAGCACTTTGCTTGTAGGCAACATCTCTGAACCTTTCCTATCTCTTCCCATAAGCCAGTCCCAACATGATCTTGTGGTTTTTAGATTTTGCTCTGTTCATATCATGTATTACATTTATAGATTTTCTAATATTGAAACATCATTTCATCCCTGGGATGAATCCTACCTGTTCATGGTGTATGATCT
This sequence comes from Octodon degus, assembly GCF_000260255.1. Lineage (NCBI taxonomy): Eukaryota > Metazoa > Chordata > Mammalia > Rodentia > Octodontidae > Octodon > Octodon degus. The sequence continues at coordinate 232,511 of NW_004525006.1, forward strand.
TAATGATTGGCTGTGTTCCATTTGCTAGGATTTTATTGAGGATTTTGGCATCTATGTTCATGAGGGAGATTGGCTTGTAGTTATTTTTTGTTGTGTCTTTCCATGGTTTTGGTATCAGTATAAAACTTGCCCTCCACTAATGATTTTGGGAGGACTGCTTCCTTTTCAATTTGATTGAAGAGTTTGAGGAGTGTAGGAATTATATTTTTTTTGTGAATTTCTTGTAGAATTCAGCTGTGAATCCATCACATCCTGGACTTTTCCTGTTGGAAGGTTTTTCTTTTTAATGCATTTTGCATTTCATTGGGTATTATTGAGTAATTGAGTGTTCTTATATATTTTTTCATGGCCAGTATATTTCTTTTTTATTATTAACTTTGTGTCTGACTTAAGATTGTTGAATGATTTCATTTTCATTTTATAAACATTACATTAATTCCCATGCAAAAACCTAAGACCACAGGTGTCTGATTCCAAATGGCCATAATCCAAAAACTATGAGCCTGGACATTCAAGAATAAAACCAATATGTTGCCTGACTTTTCCATCAGCAGATATCATGGGCATCCTCTGGGAGATGGGCAGTCTCCTTGACTCCCCAAGCACCAGTTACCTCGAGTCTAAACTCTATCTGGGAGCCAGTGCCTTGCAGCACCGAAATTGGGTAAGTGATTTCATTCATGAAGACAGGACAGCCGTACTCCAATGCTGCCACCCATAGACACATCCTGGTTCCTGCTCTACTGTAAGCCCTGCTGTTGAACAGCACTGCTATTGTATACCTGGGGATGATGATTTTTTTCCTGCCAATTTTTCTCAAAAGCTCAGGAGAAGTTAAGAGCCTTTATTAAAAAGCTTATCTCTAGAACCCAAAAAGAAATAAATAAAAAGACACCTACTTTATCAAGTATGTAACTTTCTCAGCTCTAGACAGAGTCCATGAGTAGGTATAAAGCTTTAAAACTTTTCTCAGTGATGTAGAAACCAGGAATATCAAAAGGCCATAACAGGACCCAAAATTAAAGGAGAACTAAAAAAAAAATGTAAAAACAAATTGTTCTGATTGACTGAGAGAAACAGGCTAACTGAAAACATGAAAGCATTTCAAGAGTGAATGTTAATTTATATGGAAACACACATCACAAGTCTGACAATAGCAGATTTTATTAGTGCAAATAACAATTATAATTGTATGTTCTTTAATAGAATTTAAATAAGGCTTCAAATAATTACATACACTAAAACTAACATTTGGAAACCTTACCTCTGTTCAGGAAGCTACCACACACCCTCCAAACCCTCCAATGTTGGCTGATTTGAGCACAGTTACAGTCAGTGAAGCTGTATTTGTAGCATGACTTTCAAAGTTTACATTGTTCAGTGGAAAAAGGGAAAGTGCTTCTGGCTCCTAGTCAGGAAGCAGGAATTCCAACCCATGCCAGGCAGTTCTCAGGTACTTACAATTCTCACATGTTCTTAGTTATGAAAAGTCATTAGAAAAATAAAGACAGAAATAAAATATATAATAGAATCCTGAAGTATCAGAAAGAGATTTGTTTCCTAAGACCCATTGACAAATTCACAGAGTACCAAACAGAAAAAGCAACAGGAATCATGGGCATCTCCATCTATGGCTCAAGTTGTCCTTTAAACAAACAACAGGAAAATACAACAAATAAAACCATGTGATGAGAACTAGAAGAGGTAAACCACAAACTGAGAGGCAGAACATGAAATAGTAACACACTGTTTCAGCACTTACACCAGCCATCAGAACCAGGAAACTTAGAATTCATTCTGAACAAATCCAATCAAAGCTGGATAGGTAAAAAATGGAAAGATAGAACCACAAACCACTCCACATAGAATGAGTTGTAGAACTGGGAGGAGGGGAAAATCGGCAAAGCATTCAGAAAAATTTATCATGGATTCTGAAATGCTGCCTGGTAACATCATCAGGGTTAATGAAGATGGAAATGGACTTCCCATGGTTCTCAGTTACCACCTGCTGCAGTTTTTTGGCCAAGTGGTCACTGGGCTGGTTGGAGTACCCTCCGTCGGACTGCAGGGAGGGGATGCTGGTGGTGCTCCCTCCCTGCTGCAGCTCCAGGGTCAGTCATTTGGCCGCCTTGACATGCTCAATGGCGGTGCACAGGTGCTTGGCAGGGTCTCAGCACACAGAGGACAGCTTTTGGGCCTGCAGCATGACTGTCTCCTCTGACAGGTGTTCCAGCATGTTGCACTGTGGGATGAAGTAATTGGGGCACATCTTGTTGACGAGGCAGTGCTGAAGGTAATCAGTGAGGCACAGAAGAAAGTGTGCTGCATAGTCCTCCTGAGCCAGGCAGCTGGTGGGAAGTCTGTCGCAGGCATAGAGCAGCATGCTTCACAGGTGATAGGGGCTGATGGCCTTGGGCTGGGACAGGAGTTTAATGATGATGGCCTCGCAGGTCTCATAGGCCTGCATGAGACTGCTGGAGATGCACTTCTTCAGCTGCACCTCGCTCCTGGCAAAGGACAGTCGCCACTCATTGTCCTTCTTACCCTTGTAGGAGCAGGCAGGGAACAGGTAAAAGCCACTGATGACTTCCTCCTCAGTGATCTTCCCATTCCAGTAGTGGTTCTCAGCTAGCTCTGGGCCACTGCAGGCCAGCCTTTGAAAGACACTACAGGGACAATATCATATGGCATGTGACTGTTCCCCATGACCAGGGTGATGGAGATGATGGTCCTGTTCTTCTCTACCTTCTCCACCTTTGGCATCCACCACTGGGGCTTCTTCTGAGTCTTTGACAGGACAATGCTGATAGAACCGTAGAACCAGTCGGCCACTTTGGTGGGGGAGAAGAAGTAGTTGGTGGTGCCATTGATGTGATCTACAATGGTGCAGCAGTCTTTCCACTTGCTGACTGCCCTCTCTTCAAAGAACCTCAGGCTCAGCCAGGAATGGCACAAGGCAGAGAGGAGCATGTCTAGTGTCACAGGCTGATTACAGTCATGCAGATTTAGGGCGGGCACCAGAAGAGTGAAGTCCGTGTCGTAGTCAGTGCCCTGGGCATAGACGTTCAGCTCATCTAAATCCAGGTCCACCACACCTTCCTGGACTCCTCCAGAGAGCAACAGGTATTAATTGGCCACTGGAAGTTTCTGGTCCAGCTTTTGTACCATTCCCAGCATGGAAAAGGTGAAATCCTTGGCAGTGTGGATCTCTAGTGCTCGCTGGTCTTCGTAGTCCCGCTGGTCGTACTTGGTGAATTCCTGGATGAGTTTGGTCAGCTCCTCTACCCAGGCTCCCGACATGAAATCCAGTTCTGGGAAGGCAGGCTTGTTGTTGCAGCCCAGCAAGGCTGCCTTGCTGACGGTGCGGGCCGCCATCTTTCACTCGCCAGCCGAGCAGCAGCTCCACGGCGCCCTCCCGCCCTTCTTATATATTTTTGATTCAGTTGTGGAAATTTTTACCTTTCTAAGAATCTGCATTTCTTCTGTGCCTTCTATTCTGTAAGAGTAAAGGTTTTCAAAGTAGCTATCGATAATCTCCTAAATTTCTATTGGTTCTGCGTTGATTACACCCTTTTCATTCCTTGTTGCTTATATTTGAATTTTCTCTTTCCTCTTTTTGATGACGTTAGCTAGGGCCATATCAATTTTACTTAGTCTTTCACAGAACCAGATTTTTGATTCCTTAATTCATTGAACTGTTTTCTTCATCTCAATTAAATTCATTTCTGCTCTAATCTTTATTATTTCTTCCCATTTTGGGGCTCTGGATTTGGTTTGCTCTTCCTTTTCTAGATGTCAGAGGTGCAGCATTAGGGTGTTTGTTTGCTCCCGTTCTGTTTTCCTAATGTGTGAGTTCACAGCTAACAATTACCTTCTGAGAACTGTTTTCATCGCATCCCATAAATTGCGATAAGTTGTGGTTGAATTTTCTTTGAATTGTACATACTGCTGAATTTCTTGGTTAATTTCATCTGTTACCCTATGATTTCTGAGCAGGGTGCTGTTCAATTTCCATGTGTTTAAGGGTTATTTCTGGTTTCTTTTATACTTTATTTCTAGTTTTATTGCACTGTGGTTACACATAGGGGTAGGGAAAGCTTTCATGAACAAAAATCAAATCACACAGGTAATACTTGAAAAAATTAACAACTGAGAACAACTCTTATTTAGAAGTTTTTGCACATCAAAAGAAATAGCCAACAAAGTAAAATATAAGCCACAATTAAAAAAAATTCTTAACAAATAAGCACTCAGATAAAGGTCTGCTCTCTAGAATTTATAAAGAACTAAAAAACATTGGGGCCCCTAAATTTAAAGACCCAATCCAGAAATGGGCATCCAAGATGAACACACACTTCTCAGAGCACGAAATTAAAGAAACAAATAAATATATGAAAGGATGCTCCACATCGCTAGGTATCTGTAAAATGCAAATTAAAACAACACTGAGATACAATCTCACCTCAAATACAATGGCTATCATAAAAAAATCAACCAACAACAAATATTAGAGAGGCTGTGGGAAAAAATGAACCTGTCTCTATTGCTGTTGGGAAAGCAGTCTGGTGCAACCATTATGGAAATCAGTGTGGAGACTTCTTAAAAAATGAGAACTGGAAATCCCATTTAAGCCAGCTATTCCCCTACTGGGAATCTTCCCAGAGGAACTAAAAATGTCTATCATAGTGATATATTTGTAACTATGTGTAGCAGCACAATTTGGGATAGCCAAATTTGAAAACAACCAAGATGCCTATCACATGAGAAATGTTTAGAAAAGAAGAAGTAATTTTATACAATGTAATATTACTCAGCTATAAAGAATTATAAACTTAAAGCATTTGTATTTAAGTGGATGACACTTGAAGATAAACCAGACCTACATGTGTAAATATCATATAGTCTCCCTAGTATAAGAACTCAAAAGAAGAAATACAAATAGAAAGGTGTAACACAATTAATAGGAAAGTGAGAACTTGACAATTGGATAATGAGGACAAGGCAAGGAGAAAGGTGGGAAACAGGAAAGAGACACAGTCATACATTTATACCCACAAGATGGATAAGGCTGTGATCCTGTGAAAGATCAGCAGGTTTTTGAAACTAGCAGTGAATTGGTAGAATTCTACCTCTGATTAACTATACATGCTAATACCTATGAACCAAGCAACTGCACTGAAGATAGCAATGTGTAATAGACGGGACACACTAGGAATGCCTGTCATTCTGGTCTTCTGAATATGTACTTCTTGACATGACATACCAATTATTACCATACTGTCTCTGAAATAAATTTTTAAATGTAATAAATGAAAAAAAGACAGAAGAAAAACAAAAACTGTCACAGGACTATCCTGCAAAAATGCTGTATATGGTTAGATTTCTAAATTTCTATGTAAAAATATGTAATTGTTTATTTATTTTCTTTAAATATTTTTCATTTTTTAAATTTTTGTCTCGCACATTCAGGGAACACCCAGACCCAGTCCTAGAACAAGTCCAGTGAGTGTGTGGGAGAGCTTCCGTCTATCCTGCACCAGTGGGACCTACTGGTCCCAGCCCAGTGCAGCGTGGGTGACACCCTATTTCACTCCCTTGGGATGCCCCCATCACTCCGTAGTACCCCCCCCCACATCCCGCCCACAGAGCAGGAATTTCTGTTGTGTTCCGGGAACCCCAAGATCCAGTCTTAGTACAACCCAGTGAGTGTGTGGGAGACCTGCCTCTCCCACCTACTCTGCTTTGTCCCCTCCAAACTCAGCCTAGGCCTGGCATACAGGCCTTGGGTGAAACCCTGCAGCTGCAATCCCTGCAGAGAATGTAGGGGACAAACCACTGAGGTAGTCCAGGAGCAGAACATCTTGCCAGATGAGCACAATAAGTTCACTCCAAAGGGCAGCAGCAGGAAGGATCTGAGCACAACAGCCAGACCCAAGCCAGGCACAGCTGGATAAATCCAAAATTTGTAGTTCTGCACCTGAACTTCAGTAGGTATGAAGGTTATAACTACACCAGAGCTCCACAACGAAGGTCAGAAGACAGTGCTACACAAAATGCCAAAGAGAAGGAGCAAAGCAGTCTCAGAAACCAACCCCACCCATAGCAAATGCAGAGGACACTAACACAGAACAAATTGGGAATCACACAGCTGAAAACAATGAATCAATGGCTTCTGAAATAAAGAAATAGCTGCAGAAATGTATAGAGGAATTCAGATTGGAAATGAAGAAAGAAATCCCTGAATTAAAAACGTCTAAAGAATCAAATGCAGAAACATATGGCGGAAACCAAATGCCCACCCAAAACAAGTGCAGAGGACACTAGCTCAGCTTAAATGTAGAAATTAATAGCATTGATAGTAAATAAGCAACAGCAGAAAGTCATAGAGGAACTCAGAGCAGAATTCTTTTCTATTAGCTCAGCTCAAATGTACGAATTAATAGTGGCGATAGTAAACAGACAACAGCAGAAAGCTATAGAGGAACTCAGAGCAGAATTCCTTTCTGAAATAAAAAAGAATTCTAGGAACTCATAGCATCTAAAGTAAAGTATCAACTGCAGAAACATAGGGAGGAAACCCAATCTGGAAAAAACATGGCAGGAAAACAATTTATAACTGATTCTAAAGAAGACATTGATAAAAAATAATAGAGGAGATTAGAAAAATGACGGATTCCTTGAATGAGCAATACAGGAAAGAAATAGATCGCATGAAGCAAAGTCAAAAAGATAAGAGTAATTTAAAATCTCAATCACAAGCTTATAAAACCGTTTAAGTGAAAGTGAAGACAGAGTTTCAGATCTTGAAGATGCTAGTGCAGCTAGGGAAATGGTAAGAAAGGATCTCTTAAAAACAACTAGGATGCATGAAAAAATAATCCATCACCTTCAAGATGATGCAAAGATGAAAAACGTGAGAATAATAAGTATCAATGAGAAAGAAGGAGTCAATACAAATGATATTTAAAAAATATGAGAAGAAGTAATAGCAGAAAACTTCCCAAATATGAGGAAACAATCTGACATTCAGGTAACAGAGGCATACAGAATGCCAAGTAACCTCAAGCCAATAAAAAACACACCAAGACATATAATAGTAAAGATCCCAGAAATTCAGCACAAGACTAATATTCTAAAAGATGCTAGAGAGAAGAAGCAGATCATATGCAAAGGAAAATACATCAGAATTATGGCCGACTTCTCTTCACAGACCATGCAGGCAAGAAGAGCATGGAGCAGAGTACTTCAAGTCCTCTATGAAAACAAATTCCAGCCCAGACTACTATACCCTGAAAAATACTCTTTCAAGTTTGATGGAGAAGTGAAATACTTTCATGACAAAGAACAGCTAAAGAATTTCATGATGGCAAAGCCAAACCAACACAGGCTACTGAAAGAAGTTCTAGAGAGGAACCAAAACAATCAGAACTCCACGAATGAGATCAGAAGCAACCAAATAAAAGGGCAAGTAACTAAACACAGGAGAAAAATGAATAAATGACAATGGGTAAATAACATGGCAATCATAAGTCAATTCCTCTCAATTATAAGCATCAATGTAAATGGACTCAATTCACCAATTAAGAGACATAGATTGGCACAGTGGATAAGGAAACAAAATCCAACTATATGCTGTGTACAAGAAACACATTTAATGCATAAAGACATCCAGAGGCTGAAAGCCAAAAGATGAAAAGCAATATTACATGCCCCAGCAACACAGAAAAAAAGCAAGTGTAACAACCCTAATATCAGACAGTGTCAACTTCAAACCAAGAATGATCAAGTGGAATAAGGAAGGCCACTATACACTCGATAGGGGACAAATTCAAGAGAAAAAGATAACACTCATAAATATGTATGCAGCAAACACGGGAGCACCCAACTATATAAAGCAAATCTTCATGAACTTGAAAAATCTAATATACAATAGCACAATCTTAACAGGAAACCTTAACAACCCCTTATCTCTAAAAGATAGGTCAAACAGACAAAAAACTTAGCAAAGAAATAACAGAACTCAACCAGAGCTTGAAACAAAAGGACTTGGTGGACATAAACAGTTTTCCACCCAAACTCAGCTAATACACATTTTTCTCAGCTGCACATGGGTCATTTTCTAAAATATACCACATACTGGTCCATAGGTCATGCTTAAGTACATACAAGAAAACAGAAATTATCTGAAGCATATAATCTGACCACAGGGCAATGAAATGGGAAATAAATGTGAACAGAGATCAAAAAAACCCCTAAATACATGGAAGTTAAATGACACCCTTCTCAGCAACCAATGAGTCACAGATGAAATTAAACAAGAAATTTGACAGTATCTACAATTCAATGAAAACTCAAGCATAACTTATTGGGATTTACAGGATACAAAGAAAGCAGTTCTCAGAGGGAAATTCATAGCTGTGAACTCACACATTAGGAAAACAGAACGGGATAAAATTAATACCTTAATCCTGCACCTTCATCATCTAGCAAAGGAATAGCCAAGCAAACCCAGAGCCCCAAAACATGAAGAAATCATAAAGATTAGAGCAGAAATTAATTCAATTAGATGTGGAAAGCAGTTCAAAGAATTAATGAAAGAAAAAGCTGGTTCTTTGGAAGATTAAATAAAATTGATAAGTCTCTAGTTAACCTCATCAAAAAGAGGAAAGAAAAAATTCAATTACAAGCAATAAGGAATGAAAAAGGTGTAATTACCTCAGACCCAATGGAAATTCAGAAGATTATCAATAGCTACTTTGAAAATCTTTACTCATTCGACAAGATATATCGACTATCAATAACCCAATAACAGCCAATGAAATATGAGATATAATAAAAAACCCACCGACAAAGAAAAGTCCAGATCCAGAAGAATTCATAGCTGAAATCTGTAAGAAATTTATGGAAGATGTAGTCCCTATACTCCTTAAACTCTTCCATGAAATTGAAAAGGAAGCAATCCTCCCAAAATCATTACTGGACACAAGTATTATACTGATGTCAGAAGTAGGGAAAGAAACAACTAAGAAAGAGAACTACAGGACAATCTTCCTATTGAACATAGATGCTAAAATCCTCAATAAAATCCTAGCAAATAGAATACAGCAAATCATCAAGAAGATCATAAACCATGACCAGGAAGTATTCCTTCCAGTCTTGCAAGGATGGTTCAATATTTGAAAAGCTATAAATGTAATACACTATATCTATAGAATGTAAACTAAAAACTACATGATCAACTCACTTTATGCAGAAGAGGCCTTTGAGAAAGACCAACACTCTTTCATGCCCAAAGTCTTACAGAAAATTGGAATAGATTGCCTCTACTTCAATCTGGTAAAAGCCATGTATGACAACTGAATGGTTAACATAATTCTCAATGGGGAAAAACTAAAATCCTTTGCGTTTATATCTAGTACAAGGTTAGGATGTACTCTCTCATCACTCCTATTCAATATAATTCTGGAGTCATTAGCTAGAGCCATTAGACAAGATGGAGAAATAAAGGGAATAAAAATTGGTAAAGAAGAAGTGAAATTATTATTATTTGCAGAAGACATGATACTTTACTTGGAAGATCAAAAATATTCCACCAAGAAGCTACTAGTATTAAAAAATAAATTCAGAAGCATAGCAGGTTATAAAGTCAATACCCAAAAGTCAATAGCATTCCTCTACACAGATAACAAGCACACTGAGAGGGAAATCATGGAAACAATACCTTTTACAATAGCACCGAGGAAAATGAAATACCTTGGAATTCAGCTAACTAAAGATGTCAAAGACCTTTTCAAGGAAAATTACAGTATTCTGGAAAAAAGAGATTTTAGAGGATTTCAGAAAATGGAAAGATATTTCATGTTCCTGGATAGGAAAAGCCAACATGGTGAAGATGCCCATACTCCCAAAATTGCTGTACAGATTTAATGCAATTCCTATCAAACTACCACAAACATATCTTACAGAGGTAGAGAAATCATTCCTGAAATTTATTAGGAACCAGAAAAGACCTAGAAAAGCAAAGGGAATCCTGGGCAATAAAGAAGACATGAGGCATTACAATTCCTGACTTGAAATTATACTGCAAGGCTATTGTGATAAAATCAGCATGGTACTGGCAACAAAATAGAACTAAGGATCAATGGAATATATTAGAAAATTCTGAAGCCCCTACAAACAGACTCAAGCCCCTTATCTTTTACAAAGGGGCCAAACATACTCACTGGAAGAAAGATAGCTTCTTTAACAAATGTGCTGGAAAAGCTAGCTCTCTACATGCAGAAAACTAAAACTTGACCCAGGTCTATCACCATGCACTAAGCTAAAGTCATAATGGATTAAAGGTCTAAATATTAAAAGAGAAAAACTAAATCTACTGGAAGAGAAAGTAGGAGAAACTCTTGAAGACATACGTCTAGGCAAAGTGTTCATGAACAGAAATCAAATTGCATGGGAAATACTTAAAAGAATGAACAACTGGGAACTGCTCTTACTGAGAAGTTTTTGCACATCAAAAGAAATTACCAACAAACTGAAAAGACAATTGACAAATTTGGAAAATATCATGACAAATAAGTACTGAGACAAAGGTCTGCTCTCTAGAACTTAAAAAGAACTAAAAAAAAGTAGCGCCTCAAAATTTAAAGACCTGATCCAGAAATTGCCATCTGAGATAAACACACCCTTCTCAGAGGAAGAAATTAAAGAAGCTAATAAATATATGAAAAAGTGCTCCACATCACTAGCTATCTATGAGATGCAAATTAAAACAATATTGAGATATAATCTCACCCCAGAAAGAATGACTATCATAAAGAAATCAACCAACAAGTAATGTTGGAGAGGCTATGGGGCAAAAAGAACCATTCTCCACTGCTAGTGTGAATGTAGACTAGTGCAATCATTATGGAAGTCAGTGTGGAGACTCCTTAGAAACTTGGACTGGAAATGCCATTTATACCAGCTATTCCTCTACTGGGAATTTTCCAAGAGGATCTGTAAACATCATATCTTAGTGATATATATGTGCCTATGTTTATAGCAACACAATTTGTGATAGCCAAATCTTGGAAACAACCAAGATGCACATTACCTGAGGAATGGATGAAAAAGATGTGGTATTTTTATGCAATGGAGTATTACTCAGCTCTAAAGAATGATAAACTTGAACTTTTTTTTGAAATGGATGCCACTTAAAGATATACTCATAAGTAAAATATATCAGACACACATGTACAAACACCATATATTTTCCCAAGTATAAGAACTCAAAAGAAGAAATATAAATAGAAAGGTATAATACAAGTAAAAGCAAAGCAAGAACTTGAGGATGAACTAATTAAGAGAAGGAAAGGAGAAGATCTAGGAAACATGACAGTGGCAAGCCATACACTTATATGTAGAAGATGGGCAAGTCAATGATCCTGAGAATCTTCAGAAGATTTTTGAACCTATCAGTTAATTGGAATGATTCTCACCCTGACTAACCATATATACAGACATCTGTGAACTAAACAACTGCACTGAAGTTGGAAATTTGTATTAGTAGGTTCATGCTTGGAGTGTGTGTCATTCTGGTCTTCTGAATATGGGCTACTTGCCATCATATGCCAGTTGTTGCTGTGCTGTCTCTCGGGTAGATGATTGTTCAAAAAGAAGTGGGTGGTGATTGAAGGCAGGAGACAGGAAAAGGAATGTTGTGGGACTGTCCTGCTTAAAGGTTGTATGTGGTTAGATTTTTGGACTTATGGGTAAACATAAGAATTATATAATTCTTTATGCCTATTTTTAAAACATATTCTAACTTTTAAATGTTTTTTCATCTTATTCTATAGGGACTTAGAGTTCAACATATCAAAACTTGATGAAAAATACCTGTTCCATATTATACTTAAGATCTTTCATATTCAGACAGATAGTGAGGTTAAGCTCAGCAGCTTAGGTTGTATGGTAATAACAATAAGCTTGTCTTCTGGTTGATTAACAACTTAAGTTTGCAGACCAAAATTAGAGAAAAAGGAGGGCCTCAAGGAAAGCCAATCATTTTGGTCCTAGCCTTCCAAAGACAATTAAGACTTAGGACTTATGAGAATTTTACTGTGACACCATGTAACTCAGTAGCATCCCAAATTTTCTGATCAAGAAAATTATGGGGCCAAAAAGAAAAATGATAGATGATGTAAACTGTGCCTAAGGATAGTCACATGGAGAGAAAATATTCTCTCAGGCTTTCACAGAGAGCACATTAGCAAAGCAATGGCCGTGACTCATCCACATGGCTGACACTGACAAAGGTTCTACAATCTGAGGTACAGGATCTCAGGATAAATCCTGAGGGGATTTCACTGACCTTATCAGACCCAAAAACTACAACTCTTGTTGCATAGGTCCTGCTTTACCTTGGTCTTAACCATCTAGCAGAAAAGTATAAAAATGAAATATAAGAAGTAAAGCCATGCTGTTATGTTGAGCTATAGGGGACTCAGGTCAACAATTTCTGACATTGCCAGTCAAGTGGAAGACCCAATACTATTATGGAATACTGGACTGTTTTAGAATATTTTGCTTAGTTCACACTATAATATTAAAATAACAGAAGTAAACAAAAAAGGGGATACAGAAGAATATCCATTTTGTATCTGTGTATTCAAAATTGTTAGGATAGATATATAGCTACATTCTCTTAATGAATAGAGCGATTCGTACTAATACTGTTTGTAAATAGAATAGAATGCTCACATCTTATACAGCAAATAACCACTAGGAAGAATCTATGCAATGTGCTAATTATTGAAACTGTCCTACCCATTTTGTTTGAAACTGTCTCATTGCTATTTGTTTCTAAGTAAAATTATGGCAAGAAAAAAAAGCAATCTTCGAGACCCAGTCCTAGCCCAGGTCCAGTGAGTGTGCGGAGAGTTTCCTGCTACACTGCGCCGGCGGGACCAGTCCCAGCCCAGGAGCAGCGTGGGCCGGACCCTCTCCCAACCCCTCGGGCCGCCCCCCACCACTCCTCAGTGCCTCCCCCACCCCGCCCACCGAGTGGGATTTTCTGCCAAGTTCCGGGAGCCCCCAGACCCAGTCCTAGCCCAGGTCCGGTGAGTGTGCGGAGAGTTTCCTGCTACCCTGCGCCG